>NC_052140.2:16856400-17156400 GCF_016086655.4 Lepeophtheirus salmonis
TATCTCTTTTTACCATTTTTTTAAATTTATAAACAACGAGGGATCAACAAGAAATTGTATTCCTGTTCTTTTGGAAACGGAGCATATGTATAGAATAACTTATTACTTTATTTATATATTAAAAAGAATACATTATGAAATAGCCATGACGTATCAAGGGAGAATAGTGAATCGACAGGTGGCAATAAAACACATAGGGTACTTTTGTTTTAGCGAAGTAGACCGTGATATAAAGAAATTTGGATTACTTTGTTGAATTCAGAGTTGTGATTTTTCTAACTCTTTGACGACGAAAAGTCACATATGTGACAATCTCATTATTGTTGCTTCAGATGTTGTCTATTCCGTCTAGTCAAGTCTTTGTACTGGTACTATTAGTCGTTTAATACCATTGGTCCTTCGGACTATCAGTACTTTAACTGATAAAAAAAAAAAATATTGAATAAATAAAAAAAAAGTTGAATAAATAAAAAAAAAGCTGAATGTCGTTATCAAAGACCCAACTTTATAAGTTTTTATTTTTTTTTGTGTCCACAAAGTTGGGCTGGGAGGGCTTTTAGACTCCCCCAAAAAAAAAGGAATTTTTGCTGTCTAACAAGAAAACTTAATATTGTTTTTTTTTTCAAAAATCTAATATTTGAAAATTTAAAAATATTTTTCAAATAATTAAAGTTTTTGCAAATACTTAATAATTTTTGAAGTTTTTCTCCACAAAATTTAATTTTTGATTTTTTTTTTTTTTCCCCAAAAATTTAATTTTTGATTTTTTTTGATTTTTTTTCCCCAAAAATTCAATTTTTTGAAAACAATTTCAAAAAATTTAATATCTGAAATTTTTTTGTGAATAGCTATGGATTTTTGAATTTTTTTCAAAAAAATTTAATTTTTGGATTTTGTTATTTTAATTCCATTAGCCAAACCTCCTACAAAAAACAATATACTCTTACAGACGCCTCTTGTAAGTTCTTATTGAACTTAGAGTATGAAAAAGGTATGAAAAGCTAAAAATACTGCATTCTTATCAGTTAGTGTTGTGTCAATCCCTATTTATTCCGTCCAGCTCAGTGTTAGGACCGGTTAAATTTGCCATTGAGCTCAGTTTTTAAGACCGTCGGTCATTTGGACTCTCAGTACTAGAACTGATAAAAAAAAAAGAAATGAAGTTGAGTTACGTTGTGAAAGATCGAACTTTATAAGTTAGGACTGATATACATGATTGAACTAGACCGGATTGAGACTAAATTGGAAGGGACTCTAGTCTTCAGTCCTAAATAAGGATCGACAAAACACTCATTACACAGGGAACATTAATTTTGTACAAACGAAATCAGGCAAAAAAGAAATTTATCTTTAAGTTCAGACTCCAAAACTGATCTCAGTTTTTTTCTCAGTCATCTAAGTTCTCAAATGTCTTGGAATATAGTAATTCAAAACTATTATGGTTCATAGTCATTTTTAAGCCGTAAAACAATCCCCAAATTTGAATACGAGTAATAAAATTTCTGTTTTTATTCATTTTTTATATCTTGTTCTGAATTCCATATATTTCCATTTTTTGGATCAAAAATGATTAAAAGCAATACTCTTCTTTGGACCTTCTTTGATATATACTGATAAGGAATATCATAGCTCAAAGATAAATTTGATTATTTTCTTCAATTCATATGTACTAATTTCCCCACTCCCCTAATTGTTCACCTGTGTTATCATCAATTGCATCTATTTTTTTCAAAACTTATTTTGAGTACGTTTAAAAAAATTATGACCCCTCTCTGAGTACTCCATGTACAATCAGCGATCAGGATTTTTTTAATGGATTTTTTCCTAAACTAATCATCCGATGTAAATAAAAATGTCCTTTGGAATATTAAGATATTCTATAAAAAGGCATAAATTAGTTCAAAACTTTTTGTGACGTTTTGTAATATACTAGGTTTGTTCAAAAAGTTAAATGACTTTTTAAATTTCGCGGGCAAAGTACATTTGGTATACTGGTTTGAAAAAAAAAAGTTTAAAAGGGGTACAAACTCTTCCAAGATGCCTGGGAAGATACTAATGGCGATCCTACCTCTGGACGCCCAACCATGTCAACAACAGATTAAATTGTTGAAGCCGTGAAAAAAGTTGTTTTGACATATTTACAAATCAGTTGGCCCGCGCTATAAACTTTTTCGAATGTTTTGAGCATGATACGAGTGTCAGTGAAGTTTTTTTCGAAACTGCTTAAGTTTGACCAAAAGACGCGTCGTATAATTCGTTCGGAAACAACATCCCAGTCATGCTTCGGTCTCCACATTCACCAGATTTGGCCCCATGTCAATTTTTCATGTTCCCATAATTGAGAAAACATATGAATGGATAGAGATTTGCAACGATTAAGGAGATCAGGACTGTATCACTGGAAGAGTATACCGAATAGCGCTTATGAAAAGTGCTTTGAGAATTGGTAGAAACGTTGGCATACGTGGATTGTATCTGAGGGGGATTTCTTTGAAGTAGAACATGAATATTGATATAAAAAAATAATTTTTTTCTTATAAAATACAATTCACCTTACTTTTTGAACAAACCTCTTATAATCTTAATTGTATATCTAAAAATTACTTTAAAGCATTAAAAAAGCAGAATTTTACCCAATAAATAAGCTTTATTACTCGTGCCTATCCAGTTCCAAAAAAAAATATTGGAAACTGAATTGTAGTACCTACACACTAAAATTTTAAATAAATATAAATTAAAAAATGGGCAGCGGACAATCACATTGCACAGATATTCTTTCTATTTCCTTTTTTTCCCCTTTTCTATTTTTTTCATACTCGAATTGGCTCGAATTGACTCAAGTTGACACAACACTAGTTATATCTCCTAAATTTAAAATGATGACTTTTTTTTTGCATAATAATTATTATAACGATGTATGATAAATAATTTTTTTTTTTAGAAGATGTAATACTTTAATCTTTTCCAAAAAATATCTTATTATAATAATGGATATTTCTGCTTTCGAAACTAATAATAAAAAGAGAAAACAACTTCCTCACAACAAAATATTAGCTTTGGTTCAGCTCATTTTTATTGACAAACCCGTATCAAATAAAAGTTTACCTACATGTCTAACGTCTCAATAGGATTAAAAGGTGACGGAATCGTAAATCCCAAAGGAATTATTTTCGGGATTATTCTCATTTCTTAATTATACTCCCTCTCTAACATGAATGGAATAGAAAGCATTTCAGTCAAATTGATCTTACATGCACATAAATATATGAAGTTTGCTTACAAATGTTGATTAGTAAGGGATATATAAGTTGTACTTGGGGAGGGGATGGGGCTTACAATATTGCTTATAGGTCATCGTTTATTATTCTATGTGAGTTTTTATGGCAGAGTTCATTTTTGGAAATTGAAGATTTAAATAGAAGGATGACAACTTTGTGAATAACAAAAATTGGCTTTGCAAGTGGGGGAGTAATCAAATTATAAAGGAGGTTTCATAACGGACGCTTAAAAAAAAAAAAAAAATCAGCTCAAGAAAAAAAAGATCCCATACTTTTTGTATTCCTTTGACAATTAGAAACTTCATTAGTATACATTTCCTCATGGAGCAATATAAACTTGATTAGCGAATGAGAATTATCCAAATTTGTATTCAAATAACAGTTCAATGCTGATGTTGATTTTGATAGCCAAATCTGGTCTTCATTGATGAAGCTCATTTTCGGCTCAATGGCTTTTTTAATAAGCAAAATATGGTTTATGGGTAAGGCAGGAATCCAAAAGTGCTTCACAAGATATCATTGAATCCTGAAGAAATTACTGTTTTGTGCGATTTCATGCTGGAAGTATCATTGGACAATATTTTTTCGTTGATGATAATAATTGCAACGTTACTAAAAATAGAAATCGCTATGGCTCCATGATAACATATTTTTTGGTCCTAATTGTAAGCTATGTACTTGGCAAACATGTGGTTTCAACAAGGCGGTGCCATGCTTCTATGCTTTAAAGGAATTTTGCTAATTTTTTTTTTTTTTTTGATGGAATTTTAGTTTTTTACAGCGCCAAATGAAACAGATATTTCCAAAATTTATGTTTTTCATGCCAACAGAGTGCATCATTTCATGCCTTGAAATTCAAAAAGGTTCATATTTAAACAAGCTTCTTATTATATTTTTTAAGGCAACAAAGCTTAATAAACTTTTAAATAAATTAATTTTTTGTATTTAGTCTTTTTTATAAAGCTGTAAGTCTTTTGTTCCAAGTGTATTTGTTTTTTGTAACGGCTTATAATTATACTTACAGGTCATAGTTTCTCACAGGGATAAGTTTTGTAAATCAATATTGAGATTAAGTGATCATAACTTTTTGTCTAAGAAATATATTTTTACTTTAAAAAGAAAAAAACAATCATAGCCCATTATATATTCATTGAATGTTTCCAAAAACTACAATGAGTTTATATTTGGCTAAAGTGTACTTGACGGCAGTTTAATACTATATAAAGTAGTGAAAACCTTCTAAATTTAAACAAATAAGTGCCAAAACTCTTAGTTATACTTAGGAGGCTATACTCCAATTTCAAGATACTGTATTATAAATTCGTGTAAGGATAGTACGCTTAAAGAAATAACCAAGAGCTTGGTTAATCCTATAGAAATGGAGTCCAGTTTCTAATTATTCGAATATTATTCAATAGGGGGATGGGCCAAATGAATATTTTTGAGTTTGAAAGCTTGTCCAAAGAATTTGGCAAAATCTTTCATTTGCTTTATGTATGTTTTTTAGTCAAAAATCTGAAATGTCAAATTTAGAAAACAGAACAAGTACACCCATTAAACATCACCCCTGTATTTAAATGTATGTATAAATATTGATATTTTAAAGAAAACATAGCTTATCTTAATTTGAAAACTTTGAACTTCAATTCAATATTAAAGTTAATTATTTTTTATGTTTTTGATTAAGTACTGGTGAGGGTATATTCCTATTTTATAAAAAAAATCTAAATTCAGGTAATAAGACATTTAAATATTTTTCTTTTGATTTCATTTATCCGACTATTACACTTCAAAATAGTTAATTCACAAATTTTAAAAGTTAAGCTCTTTTAAATAAAACAGTTTACAAAAAACAGAAACGTCTGGTAATAAAACATTAAAGCGACGCAGAAAATTTTAGTCCAAAAAAGGTACTTGGACGTATATTTACGTCTAATGAACAAAGAATAATTATGGGCTGAAATTTAATAAACTTCTACTCATGAATTTAAGCATTTTAAGCTATTTTTTTTTTTGGTTGATTTGACAAGGAATTCACCAAGTACTATGTCTTCAACCAAGTATCAGTACTCCAGTTTTATGTTTATTTTGTTATAAGTAAAACAATTCTTGGCCAATTTCTGGACTACAGCCTGTGTAGCTGAATCCTCTTTTTTTGTTTTTATTATTCAAGATATTCAAGAAAAATAATATTTCAATTTTTCGTTTTCAAAACTAATCACTGCGTTCAGAAATGATGTAGAAATATAAATTATAACGTATTTGCATAATTGTAAACTGTATTCATGTATATTTATAATTAGATTTCTTAATTTTTCAAAAAGAAAAAAACAAGAAGGTTTTTGTCAATTTTTTGATATGGCAATACGTTAGTAAATCTGAAAAGTCATGCGTAAGAAATTTGCATTTAAAATATAAAAAAATTACCATAAAATATATATTTGCTATTGTATTCATAATGTTTTAAGTCCAAAAATGGCAAACTGCTAAAAAAAATAAAGGATTTCAAAACTCATGTTTCAAATATAATACGTTTAATGTTATACGGTTAAAACTCTATACATGTGACTCGACTTAATCTCACATTTAAAGACTCGATAATTGACATGGACTCGAAGGCTAAGATGTACGACTCGATTTGAACTCAAATGCTAGTCTTTAATTAAATAAAAAAAATATCTAAGTCCTATATGAAATTGCAGTGTACTCAAAAGAAACTGAAGAACTTGAACTAGACTCGATAAAAGTATTTATTGAATAACTGGAAGAACCTTAATATATATACTTAAGATTTTAGTACCAGGTTGGTGATATCCTTGTTATATACCAAAAAGTCAAATAAAACAAACTGTGAATGTTTTTCGGTAAAAAAAAACTCTATGCTTCGAAAGGTCAGGTTTATTTTACAAAAAAAAGAGAAAATGTTTTTAATGTAGACGACTTTTAGGGTAATATATGTATAGCAACATATCAAGGATGATTCCTCTTCTTGTACATTGATCTGAAAAAAAATAAATTGTATGATACATGGACTCGATCCATTTCAAAACTATGATAAAATTTTATTTTTTATTATTCAATAAAACTTTTCATCCTATTTTAACAACTCACAAATTTCCCATCAATATTTCATTGAACTTTGATAACTTTAGAAAACACGTCGTTTGTGTATTTTTTGAATCTTACATTAGATTAGTTTGATTATTAACTTTTTCGAATTTCCATTACGACTGGTGTCCAATAGTTCTCATATGGCTTAAAAATTACCTTTGTAAAATTGCATTTCCTTTCAATGTCATCTCTAGATCCCACATCCAGATCAAATTATGAGAATAAAGCAAAAACTATTCACTAAGTGAATATAGATACAATAAAGACATTTTTAGTTATTCGAAATTTAAAAAAATTTAGAGACATTTGTTTATTTTATAAAAATTGTATAAAAAATATTTTTCTAAAATTGTCCTATGAAAAAAAAGAAAAAAAAGTTAGGAAAATTTGATTAACCACGTAAAGCGTGCATCACTTTTTTGTTTTATGGATTTGTCCGACTTAATTGTACGAATTAAAAAAAAGGACTTGGACTGGGGATTAAAAACTTGAGACTTGAATTGAACTTGGAGTAAAATGACATTTTTTCACGTCTAATTAAGAGACTTTACATGATAAAATATTTTTCTCAAACTAAAATAAATTTAACAATCGTTTTGGATATTTCATTTAAATTTTCTTCTTAGGAAAAGACGCAAAGAATAGTGTTCTACTACCAGAAGAATGTGATGACAACTCTGAAAATGCCTTGTATCGAGAAGCTGTGGCAAGAAAATATGCTAATTTTTTTCACAGCACTCTACACCACAACAACGGATACTTTTTACAGGTTATTTTTATTATTATGCTATTAGAATAATATTTGTTTGTTTTATTGTTCCAAGAAAGCATACATCTTAGAATATATATTATAATGGGTATAGTGAGACGTCAGGCTTTGTGAATGATTTTTTTATGTGGATTTTCTTCCTATCTATGTATGTCGACCAAACACATTTTTATCATAATAAAATTAACAATTTGGGACGTTTGCTATTTTTTATGTATTTATCCTTAGATTGTTCAAACAACATTGTATAATGAAACTATTAAGACCATATGCCATTTTGTAGAGTCTTGTTCCCTCTCTAAGCATTATATATCAACGCCTTTTGCATAAATAAATATTGCTCTAGGTTGATATAATAGGTGAACTAAAAAGTTTTGTACGTTTTTTAGCTCAAAATTTTGATAACAAAATTAACATATTTAGGAGTATCCAATTTAGATGGTTCCAAACGGTGTTTTGGCTAATCCTAAGTTCCATGCCAATGGTATAAGTGTTCACATACCGTTCAAACACGACGATTGTCATTATTTTATCGACCTTTTCGATGTCCATATTACCAAAGCAGAATCGTTGGAACCACGGTTTTGCTATTGCATTCAATACTGTATTGGGTACATAAGCAGCACATTTTTTGACCGCCTGCTCCGCCTTTTCACCTTGGCAGTGGCGACACTAAAGAATTTTTATTTCCATTTTGGAACGCTGTAACACACAACTGGCTTCACCAAACACAAAACTGGAAATGAACTTTATTTTTTAGTGTACGCTTAACCTTTAAGCATTCTTTAAGGTTGTTGTTTTTTATGCAATTTATTAATTCGTAAGATATAGTTCACTAAAGACATCTAGCGAAAAACGCTCAGAACGTTTTACTTAACCCAATATAAAAATATACTTCAAACCTATATTTGTTTAATTGTCCTCGCATAATTTAGAATGTTAAAGTGCCGTAACATAAGGGGGCATTTTGAGTCCATAGCCCCCTAAAACGAGATAAAAATATAAACTGAGTTGTAGAATATGAGATCTGTTTTTCGAAGTTTGGTGCAAAAAATTTCACATCACATTTTGAACAAACCAAAACAAAAGAAAGAGTATTAAACTTTCGTGTTAAAACATGAAGTCACTTGTTCAAGTAAACACAGGTCATGAGCCAGTTTTAGCCCATATGAGCAAATAAAAAACTACAAGTACAATGTGCAATATTTGCATGGAAGAACCACAAAGTGCAGGCCATCTTATTAACAGATGCCCATAGCTCTCATATGAGAGATACCAAGCAATGCAAGAAGAAGATGAATATCTTCTTATTCTCAAATTTATTAAATGGTCAAAAATCCAACAAATTATTGATAATAACTATAAAATTAAACAGAACTTAAGATCAATTTCTGCTGAAGTAGCATATATACCCTTTTGTGTTGTGGTGTTCTTTGCCGTATGCATGTATAGTTGTGTAATGCATACATATATATATAATTTTATAATGTATGTATGTACTAATGTAAACAGCAATAAATTCTTAACTAACTAAGGGCCTCTCTAAACACCTTAATTTATTCCACGAAAATTAATAGTTATATCGTTAATACCTATTAAATATTCTTATTTATTCTGTTATTTTCTTATACACATAAAATAGAAAATGTGAAATTATAAATTCGGACCAATACAACCTACATTTTCTAAATTATCAATATTTTCATATTTATTAAAGACATTAGATAATTTTTATTAATATTTTCAAACTTTTTGGATTCATTTTTAAGGTGCTGCAACATTTACTCTGCAAATATTTCCCGCCCGAAACATCCCCCCACCCCACTTAAACAACAGTAATGCCCCTCCATTTATACTTCGAAAGTTGGGATGTTTTCATGTATCGCCGGATCCCAAAAAGGAAGGAAACCCACCAGCGGCATATAAGTTACCTTCAAAGACTACTTATCAAACACTTTAATTTATATTAAGGAAGTTGGGCTGCTTTTGGGTACCACCAGATCCCAAAATGAGATGAACCCCGAAACACCCTCAAATTTCAGGGGCCTTTGGGATTTAAATCGAGGGAGAGGATAAATGTAAGCAGCAGCAGTAGATTTCATCCCATTTTGGGGCCCGGCTGTACCCCAAACCAGCTCCAACGTTTGGAGCGTAAATGAAGGGTTTAGTGGGATCCTAGTGGTTGCTTAAAAAGTGGGGTTGTGTTTCATCCCATTTTTGGGCCAGGCTGTACCCAAAATTAGCATCAACAGTTGTGGGGTAAATAGGGGTTGGAGGGGCTCTTCGTGGTTGCTTAAATAGTGGCCATGGGTTTCATCCCATAACGGGTCCGACACTTAGGTTGTAAATGAGGGGTTGTGAGGGGCTCTTAGTGGTTGCTTAAGTAGTAGCAGTGAGTTTTATCCCATTTTGGGGACGGCCAAAAATATCCCAACATTCAGGTTTTATAAGGGGGTTGGAAGGGGCCTTTTCTAGTAGTTTATATAGGAGTGGTGATGGAGGTATACTTCAGGTGGGAAATGTCTGAATGGGATATATCGCAACATCAGTTGAGAAGCCCCTTATTTTATATTCTACATTCGACGTTTTGTCGGTCAAGGTTCTTTCTGTCGACGTTCTGACAATCGACGTTTTGTATAAGCTCCTTTAGAAACATATGATTTCTGTCTTAAAATTTTTTTTGACAGATTTGTTATTATTTGAATCTGTATAATTTGAGTGCACGTCCAACTGTACAATGTGCACCAGTTGGAAAGAGAAAATACGCCATATTTTGTTGTTTTTCTTCGATAAAGGGTAAAATGCAAGCATGGAGGCCAAAAATGTGAATAGTGTGAAACGCGCAATTTTGGTTTTGTTGATTCTGTTCCTGTAATTTTGATATCAACGATGTACGACTCACTAAAACAATAACTGTCGGAAATGTAAATAAAATAATGGAAATTTTCGAGACCTACTCTCATGTATGCACTGTTTTGGTTACCAAAAAGATAAAAATTAATAGGGGGTCCATTAAAAATTATGGATTTATTTTTAATTCCCCTGATATTCTTTTATTTATAATATTTACCCTTGCAAGAATTTTGAGAATTGGCATATATCTAGTTATTGTACTAAACAATAAATTATTTTTAATTTGTGACCCTTCCAACCAGTGGCTATATTTTGGTATTTAAAATTTTGCGTTGGCAAATGGCAATGGTTGATGTCTAAATTTATATAAGTTTTTTACTTATTAATATCAATAGTAAACATTTCCTTTTTTATAAGAAAAAAACCTCAACTAAAACATTGTAATATTTCAAAATTAGTATTGGAATAATTTGTCAAAAAGTTTTATTTTCTTTTTATTTGACATTTATAAAATAATTATAAATTTGTTTTTGAAAAAAAAAAAAATCCTCATGTGTCAAATTTCTATAGTGGTGAACGATTAAAAGATTTAGTGTATATCTTGTTAATATTCAACTTAACGAGATCAGAAAAGTAATTTAATATTTTCAAATTGATAAAAAAGTCATTCAAAATGTTTACTGGTTACAATAAAAAATCAAATTTATGTTTCAGCAACCGCTCTCCTAAGACAGCTGATGTATGCAGTGTACATTTGTATAGCTACTAGTGAAGTAACACCCTAATTACTGTGTTTGTTCATAATTAGCGATACAGATTAAATATTAGAAATTTAGTTTCTAATGTATAATTTAACCATTTTGAAATCATTTCCCGCATCAGCTTTTGTTCTAATTATTTATGTAAATGTAATTGGAGTATATACAATAAACAAAACTAAGAGTAACCAACCGAATTCATTTATTGAAATATATAAAATATGAAATTTTTTCTTCATCTAACAAAAAATTACACTGTATTTTGTATGTCGCCTGTCGATGATTCCGCTTATTTTCTTCCTATTAGTGTTTAAGCGTTAATTTGTTCTCTCTTATTAAACTGTTAACATTCCAAAAGAGATATTGAACATTATTTCTATAGTTCGGATGAATTGGCCAACTACGAATTGATTTTTGCCCTTAATTATTTTTCTTTTTGTAAAAAAGGTTGCATGATAAAATTAAGATAACACGTGCTAAACCATGTTACTGAATAACAATAAAACAAAATTTATTGCTTAAGCTAAGGGTAAAATAATTAAAAAATTTGGTCGGTTATACCGAGGTTAAAGAAATACAAGTTTACATATAACATAATGCATGTACGACTGATGTTTGACTTCCACCATGCTTTTATTAGTGAGGTCATAGAGTATGTTTAGTTGTGGGTTTTATCCAAATGAGTATGTCTTGCGGTCTTGCCTAGCAGTCAGTACGATACATCAAATTGAAAATTCTAGCAATAGTGACGTTATACAATATGATTTGTTACGTGTTCTGTCAAAATCAGTCTGTCTTGCCAAGCAGTCGGTACAATACATCAAACTGAAAATTCTAGCAAATTCATTATGGTCTAATCTTGTATTTCTATCAACCTTGGGTTATACATTACTGAAGAGTTATAAGTAAAAATAATTTATATATCCGAATGTAAGACAAAAATACTTAAAAATATATTCAAAGGAAATTCCTTAGTAACTACATATTTTATACGTAATAAGTCAAACTTCAAAATGCATGGTTAGATTAAATGGTAAGCATTATCATTCAATGATATTAAAAAAAGTAATTCTTTTCAAATGTGAATCCTATGGGCGTTCAAAAACTTTGTATTATAGCTTAAAGAGCCTCCATTCAACCTCCGGTGTACTTAATAAAGAAAACAAATAAAACACTTTGTATTAAAAACATATTTGACAAAGCAAAGTTGTATAGTTAATATTTTATTCTTAAAACCACATTAGACAAAATACCCATTGTCAAACTGAGGCGTCGCGTCGTGAGGGAAGAAATATGAGTAATGCTAACTATAAAATAAAGAGATAAATATAATCACATATGATTCAATAAAACGATGCCATCAATCAATGATAAAATAAATGAGGAATTAATTGTGGACAAGGAGAGGGGAATGGAAAATGACTACAAACATTGAATGAAACATGATCATATTTGAAGAAAAATGATTTAATTTTGTGTGATCATAAATCTGTCACTTTTTTAATTTATATATGATTTTGAGGACATATTTTTTTCCTTAAATATAAAAAGAATTATTATGAATAAATTTAAGCATTACACTTATTTGTGGGGTACATTTTTCAAAAGGCCTTTTAAAGCCTTTTGATAAAGGAGCTTTCCAAATATTAATGATGAAGGCATAGATGTAGTATTATAAAATTCTACAATTTGTATGTATAAGACCGACCCTTAATCGGTAAAGTTTTACACATTATGTAATTTTTTTTATTCTCTTTTTTTTTTAGTTTTTCATATGTGAGGTTCTAAACTTTATTGTTGATGTATCAAATATCTATCTCACGGATATATTTCTTGGTGGAAGATTTATGCTCTATGGATCACAAGTTTTAAAGTATTATAGTTTTTCGCATTCTAGAAGAAGGGATCTTCCTAATCCAATGTGTACAGTTTTTCCAACAGTAACAAGGTGAGATTGCATTTGGGTCATTCCAGGCCATAACGTCCAAAAAATTAAAAAAAAACATCTTTTTGTAGAAGGCTAATACTATTTATATATGAAAATACTAAAAAAAATCAGGTAGATTTCTTCAATATGAAAAAATAATCCATCCGTAATATTTAAATGCTGATTTTTCTCTGTAATATAGCTGAGTAGGGGCTTTGCTAGCTTTCTTTATTGAAGGGGTGGCTAGGCCCCAAAAATTATCAACGCCGTTTTAGTTTAACTTATATAAACAAATAGGTTTATTTCTATACTATTAGAGGATGTCCGGGTGGGTGAGCTGTATAGAGGGGAATAGAAACAAAGAATAAAAGTAGAAGAAAAAAGACAGAAAAAGGGATGTAGAAAGAGACCAAGGAAAAAAATAGGGAGGAGGGATATAACAGAAATTTTTCGGGTGGTTCAGCCTCCATCCCCCCAAAAAAAAAAAAAAGGTATAGTGACGCCACTTCAACTGAAATTTTCTCTATTTTTTCTAAGCCAGTTTAAAATAATTAGCAATTTTCACAAAAAAAAAGGTGGAAAATGAGCAATTTTTCCTATATAGGTCAAAGTGAGCAAAGTTTGGGCAATGGTACACAAATCCTTAGTCTACAAATATTTTTGGGACTTTTATTTAAATATTTAATATTTTACTAACTTTAGACACCCACATCTCCAGTAATACACAAATTTATATTAAAACTTTAGAATTTTCATATCTAAGTGGTATTTTCATCATGAAAAATATTAACTAACTCTCAAATATGTCCTTCACTCCAGTGGTCGTTTTGGTTCTGAAATGCCCCATTTTTCTTGTATAATATAATTTACTAATATGATTTTTTGTTTCAGTTGTACTTTCCACAGCGTCGGAACAGCAGCCGGGGAACAAAAGTTTAATAGTCTATGTGTGCTATCACTTAATATCATCAATGAAAAAATATACGTACTTCTCTGGTTTTGGCTATTCGGAGTCACTATTGCAACTGCCATTCATCTGTTTTACAGACTTGCTGTGATTATGATGCCTCATGTCAGGTATTTGAAGAATAATTACGCATAGATTATGGAGTCATAGAAATGTAGTCAAATTATATTCGACTTTATCGAAATTAAACATATGTGACACGTCATCAATAAAGCAAACTAATTTCCCCCCTTATTTGTGATAAAAAATAATTTTATAACTATTTACTAATTAATGAATGTCACAAATACATCAAATCACAATTCTTTAAAAATTAACTAAATAATAGCTCCAATGCTAAATCATAAAAAATTTTAACGTGCATAGTTTTTTTACAATTTTTGCTACTCGTTTTGTGTCAATTTTCCCTTGTCTTGTGTATAAAAATACTGAATTTTATACATATTTGTGATCCGTCTAATGAAAAAGCAAGTACAAACAATTTTTCAAAATGGAGTTTGGATTACTTATGCATTTTTGTACAAATTATCGTTCAATTTCATAAACAAATTATTATAATTATCAAATTTGAACTACTGCAATTTGAACTTAAAATAGTAAAAATGCATTGAAATATTAAATGAAGTATATATTGACAGATTTGTTTAAAAATTCGTATCGGGCTCAAATTATTAATTAAGTAAATATTCTGGTGTAACCAAACTCATCCAAGAAATTTGAATAAAAATAAAAATATATCCATAAAATATTGGGTTTTTTGTATGACGTAAATAAATATATTTCTCATTCATTTTTTTGGTTTATCTTCAAGATTGTTGCTGTATTGACTCACCGCATATTAATATATATTTAAAGATTATATATTTCTCTCAATTATCAAATTACCATAAGTACAAGTCTTAAAAAATGTATTTTATAACTATATTGAGATCTATAAAAAACGGAACATACAATAATATATATCAACGAAACCTTACATTAAAAATCAATTATTTTTTTTTATATATTTTTGTAGACCTACGCTTCTCATGATGAGAGCTCGAACATTCAAGCCTGAAGATTCAAAATCAGTTCGACGGATTTTAGCACGGTGCTATCTAGGAGATTGGTGGGTTCTCTACCAAATTGGAAGAAACTCCAACACTCATTTCTTTCGATATTTACTAAGATACATCGATTGCAAATTTACGAGCATAGATAAAGCGGAGTCTAGTGTGGATGATAGCCTTGGCGGTCGAGCCTACGAGGATGGCTCTGGAAGTGAAAACGGAAAACCCAGAAAACGAGGTCGAGTGGCAATGCCTTATGTCGTTTGATTGAACAATTAATAATTACTATATATTGAATTAAAACATAATATTAATGTATTTGATGTGCTTCATGGAGTCACCTAATTTAACATTTCTACTTATTCATTTTGTATGTTTTGAAACCTTTTTGAAAGCCAATTATTAAGAGCTGACAAACGCCAATATATACAACATACATATATATATATTATAGAGATAAGATAGATATTATATAATTAATTATTAAATACTCCGGCTGTAAATTACAAATCCATTGGTTGTTTAAAAAACTATTCGACTTTAAAATCATTTTTAAAAATGTTTTCTTCTTTATATCATAGGTGAATACATTAATGTTGTTTTCTAACTTTAGTTTGTCAGTCAAGAAATGATGATTATTTAACTCAATATTTTGAAACAACTACTCCAGTGTCTGCATTTTGATGACAGTATAAATATGACTAAATAAACCACCTGTCTTTTGAAAAATTACAAATGCAAATTTAGAAATGTTATAAAAATATTATTAAAAGAAATTCTTTCATTTTTTGAATAAACATCCACTAAAAACGTTAGTTATTTATTTTAAATGAAAAATAAAACCTTAATTTTTTACCAAAAACTAAACAAAAAGATTATTTGTCCAATCTTATTTTTTTTTTAAACATACTATTTTTGTATATAAGGAAAAAAATTAATAGTTCAAAATGATAACGCAATAGTCTATTGAATTGATATAAGGCATGCATTTGAAATATCAATATATATATTAATAGTCATGATAAAAATCACCTGCATTCAGCGGTCGTTTTTAGGTTTTCCTTATCTGACCGATTAACATTGGTTTTATTGTATGTGTATTTTAAAATTATTTCTTTAGTCTGTCTTCCACAAATTACTAATTATAGGAGATACAATTTTAAAAAATGATTTAGAAATGCGTCTAGAATTTTTGTTTAATTTAGTTGTTGCCCCACTGTCACAAATGTGAACGGTCAATCACATAGATTCAAACAACTAGGGGAATCTGGGTATCAAAAAACACCGTAATTATTATTATCATTTTGACAGGTAAATTGACAAACCTAAAATAACATCAATAAATTTACTCATTGTTTCATTTTGACCTTGAAGTGTAATTTGTATTGCCTACTAAGGCTTTATCCGAATGAATGGACGATAATTATTCATCAAAGAATACGAATAAAATCCCAAGTCCATCATGAGAAAAAGCTGGCTTCAGTGTTGACTAACCACCCCATTAATTATGGGATATATTATATTTCATCTTTCTTTAAAAAGAGTTTTACGGATTTGAAAGAAATATTTAGAGAAGTTTTTGACGTTTTGAAGAGCAAATAAAAAAATGTACCCAAAAAGTTGAATTAAAATACAATCTTGCTAATTAATTACATTTGGGAAGGGGAGGAATGTGCTGAAAGTGTGATAAAAATGAAATATTTGTCCCCACATTTCAAAAGTGATAACTTCTTTTTTCTTCCTCTTTTGCACTCCTATAATTATGTATATTTAATCATTGTGTCCTATGGGTATGTGTGTGTCGTGTATGTATAAGTTATACGATATTGTACAAATTGTTGGTTGCATAACCTATTTGTTCAATAAAAAGAGATAAATAACTTTAAAAGATGAATTTATAGTCTACTATATAAATGATGCAAATTGAGTATTTCTTTGCTATATGATATATTAACGATGTCACATAACTTTTTTAATATACTTTACTTATTGATAATACGTATTAGCTGGTACTAGGAAAACTACCCGGGGGGGAAATTGCCGTGGAAGAAAATCCCCGTATTTTGTTTAAACTTCATGATGAATAATAACAAATTAGAAATTCTCTTAATATTATTTATGACAAATATCTAAACATATTATTTCATTCGCCCTGGAAGTTCCCTCAAGTGTGATTAATATTATTGCAATACAATTTCCATTCAATTTTTTAAATTCCATCCAATCTTCTAAGAAATGGATTGAGAGGATTGCCAAGTGGGGAGGGGGATAAACAACTTAGGTTCTCTAAAAATATGTTTGAATACCTCTCCCTTGATTACCCACAGGAATTGTAATATTGCAATAAACCACCGCCAATTTCGTCCAATGCATCCAAAGAACCCCTCTAATATCAAAAATAGTTCCAAGCAATAGACAATTATTCTTTGGATGATGAATTCGCCGTGATTTTTAAGGACACAGGGATACTCTCATGAACCCCACCGACACCAGGGCTTGGAAATATTTTGAAGTTTCAGCAAAATAAGGACAGTTTTCTCCCAGGCAATTTTCCTAACCCCAATTTTCCTCCATGACAATTTTGTCCAGAGCAATCTTCCACGGTCAATTTTCTCCAGGGCAGTTGGAATGGGCTGACTGTTTACTTTCCTATTTCCTATAAACTTGTACTCCCCAACTGTTAAGTTAAATTAAGTCTCAAATTAATGGTTGTATGAAATATAATCTGCCATGTATGTAAAAATAAAAGAAATCAAAAATTACCATGGTCATCCCAACAATTTGAAGAATGTTAGAGATGAATGCAGCTTAAGTGTCATGATATTTTATTAAATTAGCTGGGAGCAACTTACAGAAAGAAAATAATCACAAATTCCACACCCTATCTACAAGGAAATATACATAAATTATTACTCCGATGTCGACCCTAATTTTGCTCTAACTCCAACAAGGACTCGTGTTTAAAACTCCCCCAAAATATGCTCAGTGTTTTTGTATGTTATTTATTATCATATTAACTCCTAATTTGTTTAAATTTATATGTTCTCAAGAATTAAATAATACTGATAACATTTAAAAAAAATTGTTTACAAACATAAATAAAAGATCATATTTTAAACAACTCTAGCTATAGGGTAAGCCTTTAGTAGGTTCATAGTAGTACTAAGGATTGACATCCAATCTATGTTTTTGCAAGATTCTTAGTAGTTATCTAATGAAACGTCAGGACAGCTTAGATGTTATTCTTTTAAATATCTGTTAAACTGTTAAGATCATTATTAGATTGTTTTTTCTAATATATCTGGGTGCCCTATGATTTACAACTCTTTTTTATATCATGTCAATACGTTTTTATCATAGATTGAAAAATGTATATTTTTTCTCCATGGATTGGGAGAAAGTGAATAACTTAGTAGACCATATAAATTAAAAGTTTGTAGTCCTAGATTCTGATAAAAATAGGTCACATTTACTACATCTCTTCTTCGCTTAAAAAAGAAATGAAAAATAATCTATTAGAAATTATATCAACCTACTTGACTGAGTAGGTGTACAAAAAAAAAAAAAAACAATCAAAAAAATGCAGTAGTTAAATGTGTTTGGTTTGTTATTAATGTTTTTTGTTTTTTTTGTTAGTTGGGAGATTTTGTAATCTGAATATAAGTAAGTTATTAATCAAATAAGCCATATTTATAGATACGCTACTTATTTATTTATATGGATTTATTATGGAGCTGCTATTTAAATAAATCTGACAATGTATCTTTAAGGAATGGTTTATAAGTAGTGTCCATATTGGGAATAAATCTTTATAAAACGTAATTTAATTTTGTGGTTTTAAAACTAAATGCTCTAGATGAATGGTTCCCATAGTAATAACACTTCCAAGTACTACCATTATTGGGTACATTCTTTAAGTTTGCCCACACGGGCTAAGAAATAACTTTGCAAAGAGAAGAATACATTATTGTAATTGGAGTTGGAGGAGAGATACCCCAACTTTTTAGAGATATTTGGGGTATTAGCACTTTGGATGATCACGCAAGTAGATGTAAGGTATCATTATGTGGAAAAGGTTATGAGTTTTTCTCTTATGGAGTATACAGAAGGAGGTGAAGTAAAAGAAGACCTCGGAGTCGATTCATAGAATAAGGAAAGAGGCTATAGGAGATCCCATCATGGAAATAGCCGTAGTACTGGGCATAATGAGATATGATCTCCTGCAGCCTCACCCTCAGTCGATGGATCGACTCTTAGTCCTCTCCTTCTACTTCAATAATATTATTTTAGCGACATTTTATTTAGCGAATTTATTTCTTTATTATTAAAAAGTTTCGATAAATGAATTTCTGCTGTTATTGTCTCCTATTTTGAGATAGAAAGAGATAGTTTGACGTGCGTGGAAACTTGTACAATGTACCTGATGTATTTTTTTCGGATGAAAAGCAGCGTGCAGTGAACTTTTTGTACATGAAGTTGTTTCCCAATAGAACATGTGCCCCTTTATTCTCCTCCTTAGACCCCCAATTGAATTGCATTAAAGTTATAAATTTTTAATATTTTGGATAGCTTACACTAATTCTCACTTTAATAATATTATTTTGGATTGGACAGTTATATTAAAAATCCATGTATAGTATATAATTGGACAAGCTACATCATAAACTAGAATAAACAATCAATCTAGAGCAAAATTTCCATAGTTGTGGTGATTTATGCATTTTTTAGTATTGAATTACTTTGATCTGTTATGACCTCTTCCTGTGGCCATTTGTATATAATCTTCATACTAAGTTTGCTCAAAATCGATCTGTAACTTTTGTTGTAATCATTTTGACTAACAAACAAACAAATTAATTGGACGTATAAAGGTGTTTGAATTTTGCAATGCTAGTCTCTGTATTTTGTCAAAAATTTGGTTGCCCTGTTATTGTATGCTTAAATCAGAGCTCCATATGCTAAGGCCGGTTTGACCACACTAAAATAAGCCCATATTGCTTTGCGATGGCTAATGCCCCAGGTTAGTCCGATAAGTATTGTATGGCGAAACTTCTTAAATTTTGACAATTGTGCTCTGAGAGGAGTGTGGAATCTAAGTTTCGAGTCCAATGTAATGCTGAGATATTTCATCTCTTGAGATTTTTGTAAATGTGAGGGAGTAATGCAAATTGCCAAGTATTTTTTTTAAAAAGCCTCTCTGCATAAATTTACATAATACACATGATATGTTTTTTTTGGTTAGATTACTGATATTGTTTCATCTCAAAAGAACGAAACAAAACATAATTATATTATAATAAAACCAACACATTAACGATTTTTTTGTAAATCTGTTTTGCTAACATTCTTTTTTTCCTTCTATTGGGACTATTGTCTAAAACATTTCGTTCCAATATACGAGGGGGGGGGGGGTCCTTCATTGGGGCTACTAATTGTTGATATATCTGTTGCAATGACTTAATTTTATAGTGATCTTTTCTGATTTGGTGTTAGATTATGTTGAAGCAATATACTGTTCCATCTCCTAACTAAATGGAGTATCGGAGACCGCTTCACTCTTGATGGAGCTTGATCTAGATCTTTTGAGATTTATTGGGCTTCTGAGATAGTCTTGACGGCCTCCTTTGGGACTCTCAGTGTATACTTTTTCTAATTTCTTCCCAATTAATTGATAAACTTTTTCCATTCGATCCGATGTGCCAAAAGCTATTCTTCTTTTCGGGGTCGAGAAGGATTAACATTATGTCACTATCATCGATTATTTTAGTGGATTTGTATAGATACCATATTCGGCATTTGATCTGTTACATTCTTTACAACTGATGTACTCTTGTCTTTTCTCAGAGAGAGAAGAAGTTATCTTCTACATACATTGCTTCACTGTTATTTTTTCGTTTTCACATTTAGAGATTGTGCGATTATAATTAAAGCAGTTCGAACACTGTCGCCGAGCTTTTTCAAAGTCTAATTTAATTATTTCCCCAAGACTGAAATAATTAAGTACATATAATAATTAAATTCATTTTATAATAAGTGGATACGTGAAAAGTTATATGTTATTCAAGCTACTCTTTGAAATTAAGGCTATTCAAATTTGATTATTTAGTAATTAACAAGTTCTTATAGCTATGCATCATAAACTCATTTCCAGGTCTCTTTAACTCTTAAAAACTTAGACTTAGGAAGTTGCATCTTTCATGTATGCATGAAACATATTTTTTATTACTCTTCGTAACTATGTCATATTTGCAATGTAATATTAGAAGATAGTAGTGATATGATAGAGAAGCTCGAAATAGTAAATAGTTTCAATTTTTGAGGTGAAAATTAGTCAACTACTGCCGTGTATCGAGGCTGTGTTTAGTTAGTACCATCTCTTGGAAGAACACACACCTACTTTCCACCAGATTGGTATAATTATTTCTGTTTGGCATTTGTTTGAATCGCAGAAACAGAGTGACTTTCAAAAATGGACGAAAAATAATTTCGTGTGTCGATTAAACATCACTGTACAAACGGAAGAAAGGTCTCAAGAGACAAAAAATCAGCTAGATAAACATTAAAGGGGCCTCTGATGGAAACAGTTTTTAAGTAGTTTCATAGGGCAAAAGTGACCTTGAACGTTCCGGACGCCGTGTTGAGGTTACTACTCCAGAAACCATTGATAAAATCCATAATAAGGTGATGGATTACAGAAGAGTAAAGGTGCGTGATCTTGCTATTGCTATGAGCATCTCGATTTAGAACCCTCTTTTCAATTAATTTTGCAACCATAACTAGGTGGTGTGACTCGTGCATTGTCGTGATGGAAAATGACTTTTTTGTTGGAAAATTGTGGGCATTTTTCTTGAAGCTCTTTTATTCAAACGGTCCAATAACGATGAATAATATACACCTGTAATACTTCTACCCTTAGTTAGGTTCTATGCAGATAGTCGATGATGCTTATTCTTTGCGAATCCAAAAGAAAGTCAGCATAATCTTTTTGGCCGATTCCTTGATTCAAATGAATGCCCGACAAAAAGAAATAGACTCTAATGGCTGAAAATTGGTGTGTGTTCTTTCAAGTGATGTTACTAACTAAACATAACCTCACTACGCTCCATCAGTGCCATCTCTCGGACATCGCACGGACTTTTGAAACGACACCCGTATAAATGAAAGAGACATAAAATTAATGAGGTAACCCTCACAATTTGAAAAAAGTTTGGTAGGAGAGTAGCTGAGATGTCATGAGGTTTTATTAGATCAGCAACAGCATATAGGATAAAATAACTCCGCCTTCGATCCTCAATTCCAATCCGAGTCTAACAAAGACTCACACTTATAACTCTTGAGCAAACCCTCATTGTGTGTACAAGCACTGTATTCAATAATCAAATAATAATTACAACGGCTTGGTAAGAATAAAAAATCTTGTTTTGTTTACCATTGAGAAAAAAAATCAAATAAGCAGACTAATTTATCTTTTTATAAATTTCGAAATGACACATTATGAATTATTTTTCAGGGGTATGATGAATATTAACCCAAAAAGTTCATAAAATACTAATTACACATTGGACAACTCATTTTATACAAACGAATTCAAGCCAAAAAAGGAAATTTATCTTTAAGTGCAGAATACAAAACTGATCTCTGTTTTTTTTTCAGTCATCTGAATTCTGAAAAATCTGGGATTATATTAACTTGGGACTATTATTGTTCAGATTCATTTTTTACCCTTAAAACAATCCCCAAATCAGAAGAAGGATTATCTTCTTCGGACCCTTTTAACTTATTCATAAAACATTGTAATGAGGAATATCATGGCTTGAGATGTATGATCAAGTTAGACGTAACCTTCTCCCATTGCATTAATCTTCCTTTTACAAGGAATGCCGTCAAAAAATTGGGATTGAAATTTGAAAAAATATGATGATAGTGAATTTTTGCTTGTACACTTTCATAAAAAATGGGATCACTACAAAATTGAACAATAATAATTGGATATGCATATTTTTGAAATAAATCTATTTATTTAAATTATACATAAAATATTCTTTTATAATAAAATTTTATTTTCTGAGAAGATCTTCACAGATGACAAATTACTCTTCAAGTAATTACGCATTTTTGCATATCTCAAGCCTTAAGGCCTTCATTGTCGGTGAGGAGATGCCCTGGAGTCCAGACAAAGCTCTTTTCTTCTGTTGGTGATGTCGTCCACGTTGAACTTGTCAGCCAAGCAGCGCATTGAGACTGTTGGATCTTCTTTGATCTTCTCCTCCAGGGACTTGGTAAATGTTTCGTCTTGCTTCAAACCTTTTCTTCTACTTACTGTATTCCTTTTGACTCCTTCAGCATTCTCCTTGGCGACCTTGATGTTCCCAACTTTCCCACAGTCACACTAGACAATGCCAAATTTCTTTTTGGTTCAACATCCGCGTGGAAAACATCCGAAACCCTTACCCTTTTAGATTCTGGTCATTTATTTCGTTGTGCATTGCCACTCAGTCAGTTCCTCTCCTACACCCCCTCCTCTCAATCTCCTAACTATCTCGAGTAGTTTTATAATGTATGTACTGTGATAGCTGTATTTATCTATAAATACCCTGGACAGGCTAGATACTGCAAGACCGTATGACGTTTGTAATAAAGTGTTACACATAGTCAATCCACACCTTTCATTCTCTTTCCATCGTTCATGTCACAAAACAAAACACAAGAAAACAACAGATTTACCAGAACATTAATTGAGATGTCACCTGAAACCTTTATTACCGGGAAAGAAATAATTTTAATGGTAGCAGAAAATGTCCCTGTCTCACTCTGTATGTGTAGTAATAATTTTTCAAACGTATATAGGAGCTAAAAAATAGTAATAAATGAGGATGTGGATACTTTCTTAGACTTATGGGATGTAAAAAGTTTGAGAAGCACTGATCTATGTAAAATAATCAAGTCAATTAATATAAATATATGAATGAAATATAAACGCTATTAAATACCATGTGGTTTTTTATCACAGTGTGCATTAAAATAGCCTAGTTGATGGACTACATTTAATGACAAATTGCATTAAAATAATAAAAAAATATATCTCACTTCATTTTATACAACTATATGAATCTTTTAAAATAAAATAAGAGATGATAATTGAGTGGACATGACATATTTGAAAAAAAAAAAAAAAAGATAAGTATTAGCGCCCACAATATCATATTTCAAATTTTTTATATCTAATAAAACCTTATTTATATCTTCGACATTCTTAGTATTATTATTTGACGCCTATAACTTCATTGTCAATCCTAATGATCATATAATTTACTAAAAGGAGAACCCTACATTGCTTGGAGTTGTTAGACGTCGACAAACAGACACATTATACTAAAATAATATAGACATGTAATCCCTTACTGTAGGTGCACATGCTCGTTACTACATTGTAGGTAAGTTACAAAATGCCAATTTACGGAGAAAAAAAAAGTTGTAGGAGGCGTGCGCAGAATCTAAAAGTGTTTTGGGGATGCCTTATAAAAATGCTGGATTTTAATTACTTAAATGGCGGAAATCAATTTCACCTTTTTAAATTTACTGTAGATAAATTCTTAATCTTTCACCCAGTTTAAAAAAAAAATCAATCCGTTCCTTCGTTAAATAGTACTATTAGCTTGAAACTAAGTTATCTCAAAATATCCTTCGAAAACATGAATAAAGTGTAAAAAATCAAATAAAAAATATAATGGACGTTATGACATTTATTTATTTAGTACTTTGTGAAATTTTTTATTAATTTGTTAATGCCAAGTATAAATATTTGAACCCGACGTAAGCACATTCAATTGTTATTACTGTACAATATGAAAGTACTTTGTCTTAATTTTTAACCTCTTCTTTTTTTCAATAACTATCATTAATTGTCTGAAGAGCATGGGAAAATATTCATATTCTAGAACTTCATATTATACAATTAAATTACAGGTATTTAATTATATCATATTTTAATAGATCACAGATTTTGGTATAGGTTATAATATAAACAACACACAAAAAAAAAAAAAACCGTAACATTTTGATGATAAATTGGTCATAACTTCCTTAATATTGTAGCTATAGACTTGATTTTGGTATCAAAATGTATTTTTTATCATTATCCATTTGATCAGTGGTTCTCAAATGTAGGTACTAGTGCCCCTCGAGGTACTTTAAAGCATTCCGGGGATAATTGAGATTTTGAAAGAACAATTTACAGGTATGCGTATGAAGGTGGTGGGCTCTAGGGTCTGTAGCCCCCAACCCCAATGAATAATTTTTCGATTTTACTAGAAAATGTAATACTTAATTATTTTTCTTCAAAAAATTTAATATTGGAAATTTAATTTAATTTTATGTGAGTAGCTCTATGGGTTATTAACTTTTTCTCCAAAGAAAATTAATTTTGTGCGAACAGCTGTGGATTTTGATTTATATGCAATAATTTTTTGAAAATAAATATAGGTTTTGGAATTTTTTTACAAAAAATTAAATTTTTTATGAATAACTAAGGATTTTTTAAAATTTTTACAAATAAAAGTTTAATTTTTTTTTAAACAAGCTGTAGATTTTTAATGTTTTTACCGAAAAAACTTAATTTTTTGTTAATAGCTATAGATTTTGAAATTTTCCTTCGAAGGAATTTAATATTTGGATTTCTTTGAAAAAAAATGTCCAAAAATCAAAACTCCCTCCTAAATATAATCCTGCATACACCTTTGTCATTAAATTGAAAATGTTTTGTGTTTGAACAGGGGGTACTCAGGTTAAATATATACTTTACAAGGGGTACATCACTAAAAAAGAGGTCGAAAATTCCTGTATTAGATATAAGAGGTTCATATGGAAAAAATGAATTAGAAATTTTTTTGTAACATACCAATGCATTGTTACTTCTTGGATCAAGTAGTCACGTGTAGATTATTTTCTTTCTTTTGGAACATACTATCGGAACATGACCTGGTGGAAAAAAGTTCGAAATGAAATTTACTTAATGAAAAGAGAAGGTCTAGATGAAACTATTGAAACCATAAATCTGTTCTGGCCTAGCGTTGCTACGATAAGCAAAGACATATTTTCGAAAATCTTCCAACTTATGAATAGGCCAGAATCTGTACAAAAAATCGAAAGTTTATTTACTTGGCTGGAACGTTCATCAAAGGGAAGCTAGAGTACTTTGTTGAGATCTTCAATAGTAGGGGTAATCTAACTGAATGACAAAAAATGGAAAGGCAAATAATTATGAAAAATATAGAGTTACACAGATGTAAAATAGGTCCTAGAGACATCCTTTTCAACTATATAAGAGGGATTAAAAATCGTACCGTTTGTTTCTTACATGTTGACAAACCAATCAAGTACTCAATCATTTCCCATTGTCTCCTCCGGCTTGGAAAATATCGTGGCAATGGTTCCCCAACTCCATAACTTCCTAGAGAGCTCCTCTTCGTTCACTAACTTCATCACCCGCTAAAACACAGCGTGTGAGTTCTTTATAGCTATAAAAATCGAAATCCCGGATCAGGTGCTTCAACTAACGGAAGAGAAACCAGTCACAGAGATAGAACTCAGGGATGTAAAGACTCTCTTTGATGTCTGGAGGTACTCTATCATCGTCACTCGGTTGGCTATGGTCCCAGCAGGTAGGGATTGGAACAAAATTCGCTTGGGTTTGCAGGTAAAGCCAATCAGGATAATTATCATTTTCGTTGTCTATTTTGGACAAGCAGTCGAGGGTCGCTTATCCATGGGATCAACCAATACATTCCTTTGCTCGTTCCTGTCTAAGAAGAACCCGGATCTCACCAGCCAGGGAAAACGATAGTGAGGTGGGTATGTATGTCAGACACTATTTTGCTCAGTTTGTAGCGTATCAAAAAGATTGAGGGAAAATTGTGAGTCTCCATGTTCAGCGACGAATCGACAGACATGTGCAAATGTGGATGTAGGCATTAGCCATTTAATATATGAATAAATATACAATGTTTTGCCACCATAGAATTCATGAAAATTTTATGCTGGTGGAGTTTCGTAGCTAGGTCTTCTCCTTTCCCTTCAAACGAATCTGTTTTAATCATTTTGGAAAAACCTAATGTTCCATTCTTGAGGAGAGAAGATATAAGTACTGAGTAATTTAGTGTAAATGTCTTTATGAAAAACGTAGAGTAATAATATATATTTGGAATATTTTTCTTTACTAATAATGCAAATTTATATTATTACAACAATGCGTGTATGTTGATGGACCCCAAATAACTCCAGGCAATGCCAGGAACTTGTTTATTTTCGTAACGTGGAAAATATTGATTAGCATATCTTTAGAGTTTAGACACACTAAATGTTATTTTTCATAATATTTGTAGTGTATTTCATATTTTCATCCATTAATAGCATAGAACCATTATTTCATACACTTATTAAAATGTTATCTTTTTTAACTCTTCCTCAAGTGATTAATCACCCCAGAGACTGAAATATTCCTGTATTGTAGCGTGTCTATCATGAATTTTTCAATGTACCCTCCATGAAATTTTTTTAATTTATCAAACATCACTTCCTGTATTCAATTCATTTGGGATAATAATTTATAAGATTTTAAGTTATTAACTAATTATGTTATTAATTTTTAAATAATGTTTGTTTACCGAACCGAACAGTGAACTTCAAAAGTGAAATTGAAAAGGAGTAAGTGATATAATATTTTGTATAAAACATGTGATATTTTATACTTATTTGTTAATTGAGAAATTATATGTTCTCTACAGTTAAAAAAATTAAATATTTTTTTCAACAACTTTTATTTTAGACTTTGAATGAACAGGTATATTATGTCTTAATAAAAAAATATTTATAGATTCACTGATGCTTTTAGTATCATATGTGTCAATTTCTAAGAAGTTTTTAAACTTTTATTTTGCTGAAGTTTTCAAAAAAAAGTTACACAAACCTTTATACATATTCAAATTGGATGTGAATCTGGGAATAGTTTCTAAGTTAGTGATTACTATTGTTGTGGAATGAGCTGATCTTTTGACGAAACATTCTCAATGAACATGGAAAAAAATTGTTTCTAAGAAAAAACAAGATTTGAATGTTGAATTTGTTGTTGAAACAGAAAATTCCTTTCCCAAACTTATAATTAAGATGAATAAAATCTTAAAGGAATTGATGCTGATCCATATTATGTTTGTGGATTTTTGTTGAGGGCTCATAATATCTTAGGTTAATATGACTAATTAATAAAAATAAATAACAATTTGATATTAAACATGGGTATCATATTAAAAAAAATGTTTTTAATTATTTTTTATAAATAAAACAAAATTTGTCTGTGAGTCTGTTAATACATCATATAAAAGTCTGAGATTAATATCTTACCTATGCATGAATACTTAGTCAAAGAAAGAACAATGAAATAACGAGTGTTTCTGTCAAATTAAAGCAAAGGAGTATTTTTTTATTCTTCATCGATAAAAAAGTGTGTATGTTTCTCTTTTGATGCCTCATTTTTTTGTTTGAGCTAAAAATCTTGGAACTGAGTGACTTCTTCATCATAATAAATTATATTGAGCCTGTTATGGGCGTCAAATTAAAAATGAAAAGTGATTATTTTTTTCTTTTATATTAATTATGCAAAATTTGTTTGTTGACATCTCATTTTTTATTGAGAGATTACTAAAATAAAACTTTGTGACTAATAGATCAAAAGAATTACTAATATATTTTTTAACATACATATACGATATTCAAAGAAAATGTATCATGTTCTTTGATATCAAAAAGACAACAATTTTCTGTTGACACCTCATTTTAGATTGTAAGCTTAATATTGATTACTTGATCTTCAAAGTTAAAAATAAAGAAAAGCTAGATTTTTTTTAATATACATATATTAATGAAGCAAAATTTGTCTAGTTGTCTGTTTACATCTCTTTTTTGAGTGTGATTATACTTAATTAATATGTTGTTTATGGCATTTATAAATGTTTAATTAACTAATTTTATTATTTGTCCAATTGTAAGTTAAGTTACATGCGGGGAAAAGGGCTCTAGATTTAATTTTGTTAAAATAGAGCAGAATCCAATGATTATACCAAAATACATCTCTGTCAAATATCAAAACAAACTTATTTTGAATGAAACTGTATTAACCTGACAGAACAGTTTGACTTTCCCGGGGGTAAGATGTGTCTAAATTTACAACCCTGTCCTAGCAATGCCAGTTACTCCTACAAGTCTGGAAGGTTGTCTGCAAGGTTTTCGACCTCAACATAAAGATAACACCACTCGTATATAAAAGCTTGTCACATCTCTCCAGCATCTGTTGACTGTTATTCATCAAAGTTTCAGTCCTTTTAGACGTGCAGTTCTTACGTAACAGTATTTTGAGTGAGTTAAAGTGAGTTTTTGTCATCAGCTCTGCAAACTTATCCCGGCAATGGACCCATCTTTGGAACCTGTCCCGTTGGTAACTTCACTAGGAGAAGTGGGTAGAGTTACATGGAGACAATGTTGAAAAATCATTTCTAAAATTCAAATTTCCCCCCAAAAATTATTCACATCATCTCACTCAAACGACGGTTACTGTGGTGAACAATGGCGAGGGGGATCATATTGAATGATACAAAAGCTAATTTTTCAATTCAAATGGCATAAATGAGGTACATTTTCGTTAAAAATGTACCCACCCTTGTACACTATATGTGGAACAACAGATAAGGTAGAACTATGCCTCTTTGGCCAATGGAACCTTCCCAATTGTCTGTCTTGTTTGTCGTTGAGTCTTTAGGAACTTATTTTTAGTGGAAGTATCCGGCAAAGAGATCAAGTAGAACTATTAAATCATACTCCACAAAATCCACGAACAACGATACAAACAATGGTAAAGGGTCCATAGAGCAACAAGGCAAAGTTCTACTTCACCTGTTGCTCCACCAAAATTGACCTATTATATACATATCTAACAGAACAATTTGCCCGTCAGGGACGGTAGGATAAGTATTAATCTCGATCCCAATACGAGCAATATTAGTTCCTCTCGCTGGTTCTGTTAAATATATGTTACAGCCAATCAGGATGTAGGTAATTAAACACTGATGATTTTTTTTATTGCTGACATATTTATTTTAAAGTTAGGGTGTTAGAAACCCCAGAGAAGTACTGACGTTAGGATTTATAGGTAAGTTATCAAGTAAAAAAAAAAAAAATCTTAATATCAAATATTAATGATTTAGGTCTTTATTTGCATATAATTAAATAAATATCAAATAATAAAAATACAACATCTAAAAACTAAAAAAAAAATCTAAAAATTTATATAATGAGTCATTTATAAAATAATCATTTACTGATTAATACTAGATTCTAAATCTAACAAAAATTGATAACAAATAATCAAATAGAGTTAATAATCACAGGTACTGAATACATAAATACATAGTCATATTATTCATAAAAAACATCTTAGAAATAAAAATTTGAAATCTGAATGAATCAAGTCAGTAGATTTTTTTATGTCTATTTCTTCAAGATAAAAATCAAACATAAAAACAAACATAAAAATTATATTTTATCCAAACAAAGGAACTTTTGAGAGTCTGTGACAAAAACCAAGAACAAAACAATGACGTAATGAGAAATGTTTTGTAGGGGTTTCAATCTAACTATTTGGTTGAGACGTAAGAAGATGAAGGAGTACGTCTTTGTCCATATCCTTGAGTGTTGCATAATCCACACCAAGGGCTCGGGCAACATTTTTCATATCCAGGCCGAAGGACTTAAGAAGCTCTAAAAAGTCCATTTCCTCACCTGCAATTAATTAAAATGTGCGAAATTATTGTTCATGGATACTGTGTTACATTTGTAGAGATGTTAAAAAATAATATATATAAGTACGCGTAAAAAATAGAAACCTGGAATAATTTGATAGCCCTGACAGTTTCAGGAATTTAAAAAAAAATCATCGCCTTATAGGGCGTCCGCGGGATTGTATTTAGCGGGGAGGGGGGGTTTGGAATTTTCTTGTAAAAATATCCAATAACTAAATTTCTTGATAAAAGTTTTCAAATGTTAAATTTTTGAAAATAAATTTAACATTAATTTTTATTTTACTTTTCAAAATTTAATTATAAATATTGAATTTTTTGAAAAAACAAGGAAAAAATACTTAATATTTTTAAAAAAAATTTCAAAAATCACCAACTATTAACAAAAAATTTCCAGAATCTAATGTTCACATAACATTTCAAAAATTAAATGATTTGAAATATAAAATTTTTTGAAATTTTTTTTCAAAAATCCACAATTTTTTACAACTATTTTTATTCTGTTTGTCAACATCATCCATGTTTGTATTGTTTTCTTTAACCATTGCAGGGACAGGAACATCACTATACTTTTTTTCATTTACTGACCCTTGTTTCATAGTACATTTTGGATGCAATATGTGCAAGATACTTGTCATACCATTGGAAAACGGTTTTTTTGTCTGGATTCGAATATCACATTTTTTAGCATAACATAACTTTCAAACTATATCCTGGTAATATATTACTGTCCCTCTGCTATAAATTATAATCTCCTTGAGAGCACAGAGTAGACGTTGAGATGTGAAGCAATTATGAGTGTAAAAACTGAAGTTTCGATTCATTGGAAGTTTGCTGACCAGCCTTATGACAATATTTCGACTTCTCCCCGACTTTGTAGTAGGAGACACTGTCGTTCCTTTTCCTACATTTATGATGTTTATTTATAACTCATTGCTTCAATAAATTACATCCCTCGAAGGTTAACATCATTTAGTCCCCCGAACTATGTTTTTCAAAGTTATGGTTGAAAGAGTAAATGAATGGTCAAACTTTGAAAAGCTTATAGAACTGGGAATCCTCTCTGAGTTTTTTTTTTATATTGCCGTTATTGTTTAGGTGAAGAAAACTTCATAATTTTACTGAAAACCATTAAAAATTGATCCGATTGAAAAATTCTAAAACAACCAATAATGATACTCTGAGCAAACTTTCGGTTATTATAAAACAAATGTACCAATATTGGGAATATATTGCAATGTTGACAACCTCTCTAGGGACATTTCATGTGCAATGTGATAAGATAAGACAGAAGTATAGCGGACGCCTATAAACAAACCTGATACAACATGTCACTATTGCAATACCATCTACCTAATATAATACTAACTAGACTAACTAACTATTAAATTCTCCAATAAACGAATTTGAAGTTGATGATGCCTTGTGGCAAGATTTTGAAAGAAAGGTTAACAAATTTTTGTCTTTTGCTAATTTTTCTGACTTAAAATTTGGCCATTTTTCTTTAAAAACCCGGATATTCCAGAAATGGATAAAAAAAAATCAACAAATAAGATCTAAGATCTGCCCACGGAATAGAGTTCCATTGATCACATTATCAAAGTGTAAGACTTAGAGTAATAAAAAATATTCGCTGCTAGTATGTTGATTAAAAAAACCCGTGACGTCATAAACATAAAGGCTATGTTTCATAACTATGACATTTTTTGCATAGCTTTTTTTAATATAAACTGAGACGTTGTATGATTTACAACTCTTCAGCAAGGGCTTTGTTCAGGTTTGCTAATTTCAATAATATTGTTTTACGCGAACGGATATTAATTATTTTTTTTACTTCTGGGCTAATATACTACGTGAATGATCTTTGACTTACCAGTGGCAGGATTGCGAAGCTTTGGACATGATCGATTACATTGTGGCCAGGAACAAGTGTCTACATGCCTAAGTAAACACTTTTTATGGGCTGTGTAAGTCTTGAGTGGAGGACCAGTGGATTGATTATATAAAACACTCCGAGGCTTCAACTTCCTAGCTTGCCGCCTGGCCTTTCTTTCACGCCTCCTTCGACGTCGCTTATTATTTCGCCTTTTTTTCTTTTTCTTCTTTTTGCGCTGACTTTTTTTGTGATTTTTCCTTTTATGAACATGTTGCTTTCCCTGTCGTCGACTACTTCTTCGGTCCAGGGATTTAACAATTTCTGAATTGATAGGCTTAAAAAACTCAACACAGGCAGCATCATTGTGTCGTTTGCATTTTTGTCTTAATTTTCGAAGTCTTCGTCTTTTTACGTTTCTATTTCGTCTCTTTCGTTTGGAGGAAAGACTTTTTTTACCCCGTTTTTCGCTGGAGGAAGTTGAGGATTTATTCTTTTGGGTTTTAAGTCGATTTGAGATTGTGTTTTTGAAATTATCCTCAGTTGGAGGTATGGATACGGATGGGATTAAGTTCGTAGTTACTTTTTTGTAGCGGTCTTTTGTACTATAAATAAATCGAGGAGCATCCGCAAGCATTGAAGATATACCCCTACTTTAAATAATAAAGATTTAGAATATAGACTCTGGATGAATAGCTCCAATACAAAATACTACGAATTTAAAAATTACCTTTTACTCAGCGGTGATATAACATTCACTTTAACTTGATCTGGGACTGTGTTTTTGAACCGTTTCGAATAGGAAAAAGAAGAAGAGGAGAGGTGTTTGATCCAACAGTTCAGTGCATCTGGTAGAGTGACTCCATCCACCTCAATAGATATCCAATTTCGTTTAGTTAAGACAGAGTGGGATATGCAGGCTGGAGAAAATACTGCAGTGACATTATTAAAGGAATCACGTAGTTGATCCCCCATTCTGTGAATAAAGTTCCATTGAGCTTTAGTAACAGGTGCACCCACATTATCTGCAATCATTTGTGCCTCATCGAATTGCCATTGAAATATGAAGAGAGGAGCTGTAATAATAAATGTGTAGAATGATAAAAATATGAGGCTATAAAATGATATAATATAGTATAATAAATTACTTATGATATTCAAAATATTGGCAATAAAGCAAAAGTTATATTTTAACCTTCTTTTATGTGACAAATCGTTTTAAATTATATTAAATATGCAAAGGCTCGTTAAAAAGTACACTTACATTTGATTAAGGGATATACTTTGTATCCAAAAAAACAATTGGCAATCTCTTGGCCGAAAGATTCTTTGCACTTGGAGTGCACCTTGGCTTTCCATAAATGCGTTCCTTTGCGGACGGCTCCAATAGGTGAGCAATTTCCTTCTTCGTCACAGCCATCACTTCGAGGAGAAAAGGGATTACTATCTAAAAACCATCCAGAGTCTGAGATTCCACGAACAACCAGTTCATTTCGACCAAAGCGCTTAATAGATTCCGCAACACTATCTACATTGATGAGTACTCCCGTTCCTCCAGCGGAACTTCCACTCAAGTACAGTTCCGACCCCTGAAGTAATTTTTCATAATAGACAAGCTCATTGATGACTTCTTGAATGATGTACGCACCCATAAAAGCAAAACGAGAATTTGTTTCTCCCATTTTTGATGTGCCGGACCATGAGTCAGAGCTACAGTAGGGAATGAGGATGTGGTTTGCATCAGAGAAGTGAGGATTCTCGCTCACATCAGAGCTTAGAATACCTCCGACTGTTTTAACAGAGGGCCATCTCTCAGATGACATTAAACTTCGAAGTCGTATCCAACGAGATTCACATGATATGTTGTCGTAGCAGTACCATCCACCCTCCAAAAATATGACCCAACGTCTGGAACGAGAATTGCGCCGCATGTAATAACCAGCAGGGGAGCCGTCATTACATGTAATGTTACGATTGTAAAATATTTTTTTGGAGAGGCGGTTCTCTGCTTTATCTCCACGTTGATAAAGAGCTTGAGCTAATTTGCGAAAAGTATCCGGGGGTAAGCTTTGTGGTGTTTCGTTCGAGGAAGAGTCAATGCGCCATCCCTGGGCTTGAAACAGACCACAAAGGAGGAGGGTTAGAGTAGGTCCAAGCAGTTGAGTCCACATTCTATAATATCAATATATATATATATTCATAAATACATTATCATTTTAAATATTATGATCATTGATTGGGAGTTATTTGTCGTCATATAGACGCGTCATTTATACGCAAATGTAATGGTTAAAATAGTTATGTTGAAAGAAAATAATAACAAAAGTGGAACAGATTATCATTAAGATCCTTCCTCTAAAAAATTTTCACCGATTCTTTTCAGTCTATTCTTATATGTAGATTTTTGAAGGAACACAGGTGTTTATTTCTTTTACGTATTCATCAATTGAATAAATAATTTGCGCAAAGTAAACAGTTTTTTGATTATTGTTGTATCCCTATGACATCATTATTAATTAAGAATCTAAAAAATATAGCTCCAAAATAAAGTACTTTTCAAATTTAATGTCTCAAAAGGCACACACCGTAATCTTTTTTTTTTAAATCAATAGTGTACGAATTGGTTTGAAAGAAGAAATTTCTATATTTATTCAATCAATATGATAACTCTCATTTGCTTAATGGAAAAACCTTTTTTTCTAAATAATGGATGAAATATTTCCTTGATCGGCTTCTTTAATGAATAATAATTTGATCATAAAGAAGACCCCTTTTTGTAATTAACAATAATTTTTTATAGTACACCTTCAAAAATACTTTAAAATATATAATTACATACCTGGGTTGAAAAACTGGGTTGTAGGCTCCAACGAATATAAGATTAGAATAAACTTTCAAAAGGGATGGTTCTATTATTCCTCTTGATGTTTTTTAAATATATTTATCACCGAAACCATTTTGGGTGTGTGTTTAAATAAGCAACACGGCAATCAATTATAGACTAAATTGCTATATATATTTGTCTCACATATAGGCGACTCTAATGAACTTGAGAATTCAACTGACTGATAATAATTGGAAATGTAAATCGGGGAAAAATTCAAAAGTAAAAAGAAAAAGAAAAGGAGGGAGAGGAACGCACGCGGTCTTACAACTAATGTAAACTTCATACACATCTTCACATACATTTATCGGGAAAGTAAAACTGCTCAGATATAATAATATAAAGAACAATATTTGTATGATAAAAATAAATGGTTAACCATTATTCTCCATCATTATTTGTAAAGGGTTTCCAGATAGGTAGGGTAGTCATCTCTCCCCTTATATACAAAATGATAGAGATTGCCAGATTTCTATATGATAAATTTATCATATAGAAAACTATGGCGTATATGGATTGATTTTTGAAAATATTACTTGCATCTCCTCGCAACATTTCGTCCCCCCCCCAAAAAAAAAAAAAAAAGAGGAGAAAAGCTCAATGATATGTTTATATGATCAAATATATGCATTCTATTTATTTATTCATAGACAACTATTAATAAACAGGCTTGGTTTATCCGTGCATTATTGTAAAAGAAAAAAAAATGTGTTCATTCCTTCATTTTTCCTCTAACGAAATAACGACAATGTGATGAATTCTTGTCCAACATTAGTTGATTATTCAAAGACTTTTTTATCCACAAAGTTCCTTTTGAGGTAGCGCTGATGATGACAGCTCATCATTTTCCCTCGAACGTACACAACTTTTTTTCGCGATACGTCGTTATTTTTATTATATCACACTCCCTTTCCTCCAAAATCATCTGGTAGTTAGTCAAGTAAGTCAATCGTACCAACTGCTATTTATCTCTTAAGTTCTCCAAGACTATCCTGATCGTATTCGTTTTGCCATGAACAGCTAAATGTACACTATTCAAAAAAAATTGTATGAAATTAATGTTTATGAGCTCTCAAGTCTACACATTTGCAACTAAATTCTCACGCAACACATTGCGTTCATCTGGCATTTGTTCTTGATAATATATTCAAATAGTTCAAAATGATTGATTTAGAAATCCAAAGTTTCCATCTTTGCAAAGAAGGCAACACAACAAGCTACAAATGCATTTCAATATTTAGTCTAAAGTCGTTGAACATTAATGGTTGCGAGGATTATTCTTCATTTATAAGAATTTATTTACGAAATTGAGAAAATTATGTTCTTATACGATGAAATGATGTCACGTAGTAAAATAAAAAATTACACGCTAAACTGATTTCTAAACTTAAGAGCCCTGTAGAATATGTTATAAAAAAACTATATTATACTATTAAAAAAATATTAATTTTAGAGATTTTAGTGTTTTTAACATTGATAAGGGCTATGAAGAGACAAATCCACATCTAACAAAAAATGTATTGCTTTAAATAATTTTCACATCAAAATATGATGTCGTTTTTATAAAACAAACCCTTTTCACTTGTGAATTGGTTCAGGTGCCCCTTGTGTTAAGGTAAGGGCACGGATAAATAGGTGAGGTAATCGAAAGCATTTTTGCTGAATTTACAAGACAGATGATGACGTCACAAGAAACTATGAACTACATTCTTCATTTTCTTAGTCATCACTTGCAAACATTCAAAATTACATATCAATATTTATGACAAATACTCCTGGGGTAAAAAGGGTCACTCGTCAATAAATAAAAATGTAATTTTTTACTAGATATGCTCAAAATTATTCAAAGTGTCAAATGATTCTAATAATAATAATTATTACATTCAGGGCTATGATCTTGCTGTTTAATTTAGGCATATTTTTTGGCATTATTATTCTAAAAATTTTATGTTTAGAATCAATGGACAACAAAAACCTAACTTTATCGACAAAATTTCTATAAATTGAAGCAAATGTATCAACCGTGAGTGTACTTGTTTTTAAATTAGCCCTTTAAAGAACCGGTTCTATTTAGAAGAATTTGATTGATTAATTGATTTAGACAAAGGTACGTTTCAAAATAAAAAACAAAAACATGTGGGAGAATAAAAAACTATTTTCTTTGACTTTTTTTCACTCCCATGAATGATATCAAATATCTACATACGTACTTTAAAATGAGGATCCGGAAACAGTTGACAGCATCAACATAAAAACAATGTCCGCTAGTTTGACATATTTTATTGTTTTTTTTTAGAGGGGATATAACTTATTTTTTTCTTGTGTAGAGGAATGTGTTTTTGAAGAAATGATTTATGTATTTTGCCAATTATCTTCGTTTGGGATTCGATAAGGATCGTGAATAATTATTCTTCCTCATTCCATGAGAGATGCCGTTGCATATCATTCAAACGGATCTGTTTTCTGTTCTCTCCCCAGTTATTCCAGGTCCCTAAAACTAAAATGCAAAATATATTCAATGTAAATAAAAAAATAGCTCATAGAAACTTGCAACAGGTGTTTTATTTATTGTATTATTCTAATGTGGTTCATTGCACACGAAAAAATAAAAATAAAATTAACTGCATATGTCATGCATCATCATAATAGCAATCTTGAACAAAAATAAGTAAATGGCAATTAGTATTTTTACCAGGCCAATATTTCATACACACATTTGAGTCAATTTTAGTATTTGTATTCAAACTTGGAGAAATGTTAAAATACTAAATTTTGACTCTAGTTAATAAAAATTATTTGATTTAAAAGACATAACTTGGACCTATGAAGATAAAATATATATCAATTTCTTATTCTTTTATTCTGGCGATCAGTTTTTAGCACAGCCAATGGATTAAAAAATTATTTTTTCATGGAAATGGATAATAATCTATTGAGGAATACAAACGTAATCGATGCTCAATTTTGAGAAAAATCTTTTTTGATTGCTTTTGTGATGAGGGACAACACATATGAGAATTGGAGAGTACATAAAATATTTATTATTACAATAGTTGAATATATACAGGTTGGTCCAAACATATTGGGAAATTTTTTAAAGGCTTATTACAACCAAACCAGATGGGCTCGAACCATGTTATTTTTATTATTTAAAAGCTACATTTAATGAAATTCAAAAAATTATAATGAGATCCGCCTCTCTTTATAACATCGTCCACAATGCACCGGAACCTTTCGGATGCCTGGGTGACCTCATGCAGATCTGCCTTTGTACCGGTTCTGGTTTTGCACTTTTAATTTACATTCCCTGGATGGAGGGAGTAGCCCAAGGAAGAATTTACACCTACTATCAAGACAGTACACAGGACATAAGGCCAAAAAAAATATCCTCTGAAGCCCGAATTTTGGCCAACAAACAGCCTGGACCTGAACCCATGCGATTTATATCTCTGGGGAAGGATCAATTACATGGCCTGTGCGAACTACAATTGGATGTGGTAGCCCTGAAGAAGTTCATTATTCGTTCAAAGGCTAAGCTGGATCGTTAAAGTAAAAGACTCATTCCTTTTTTAATTAATTATTTTAAAATCCTTGTATTAATTTATTTAAACAAATTGAATGTAAATCCCAAAAATGTACATTATTGTTTGTAAAAGGAATTAGCCAGAGATACAGCCCCTCAATGAACAGTTTGCGGTAACTCACAGCACAAGTTTGTATGCCAATTTTAGACATGTGGCGGAGCAGAATAGAAAATAACAATTGCATTTTTGTAAACTGCGTATGTTGAGCTACATAATTGTATAACAGGAGCATGGGCATCCTATCGATTAGTCACTTATTCGGAATACACCTTTTGATTTTAAATTTTCAAGATTTTCATACCTTAGAAGGATCTCCATTATACATTCTCTAAATTAATAAGCCACTTTTGAGATCCGTAGTCTTCTTGTCTCGGAATAACCTATATATATATATTAAACTATTGTAACTATTAATAATTATAGAGGAATAAAGCTTAAATAAATATCTTTTAGTAGCCTACAATTGCTTTCAACAGCTTGGACTGTAAAGAATTTATTTGTGTGTATATTTAACCATTCTTAATTGAAAGGAAAATCTTTCAATCTCTGAATTGCTGATTGGAAGATATATCATCTAGAAAACCCATAATGTATGCGTGTAACTATTTTTTATAAACTTCATATAGGTTTAGTTATGTGCTCGCTCTATAATGACATCACCTACAGTACGTCTATTAAAACAGTGGGATCTCTACACATGAATTTGACAACCATTTTGTACTCACTTACAAGGCTAAATTTTTAAAAAATAAATCAAAAAACTATTTTGAATCTAAACAGTGCAAGGCTCAAAAGTAAAATTTTGAATGCATGTGTAAATTTTGCACAAATTTAAAAACAATGTCTCTCCCTTTTCATATAAAATTAAAACTATAACTCTTTAAATGTTTTATGAGTTTATAATCTCTTAACTTTTTTTTGGGTCTTTTGTAAGACTGTCTCTTAAATTAATCAAATGCAATAAATTTATTTTTAAGCTCATAATTTATATGTTAGTGAATTGAACCATAATAATATTTTTTTTTTTTTGGTGAATAAACTATTTTATTGACTCTAATATTATGATCCTATGTTAATTCCAGGGAATTTTATTTGAGACTTTATTATTTTGGTGAAGGGATTTTGGTCGGTGTTTACTAAGGATCCAAGGATTTTCCCGCAGGATGATTGGATTATAAAATAATAATTAATTTAATCAAATTTCATTGTTAGTTTTTATTTTATTTTTCGTAAATTTTGGTAACAATCAAATACCAAGGAGATCAATGTGTTTATGATATACAATATTCATTTAGATATTAGAAGGGGTATGAAATTAGAAAGTTTTGTATTTTTTATAAAATATATAATTTTAGCAAATTGCTTCTAAATAACTATTTGAATGATTATATTCTAATAAAGTTTGCATTACATAAAAAGCCATCAATATTATAAAGAGAAAAATTAATAGCATTTCAATTTAAGTCCAAAGTGTTTGAGAGCTGTAGTTGTCGTAAATTATGCCCAAAATGAATGAACTGGCACTCATTTGGAAGAAAATGTTCTGCTTATTGCAATGGTGTATAAAATTGCTTTGAGAAATAAATATTTGTTTATTTTATAGGGTGTTGAAGTTGTCCTAAGACTTATGAGTCGCTCTGTAATATGTTTGTTTTTTGTTGCGCTATAATGAAAAAAATTAATAATGTTTTACCAGATTTGTGTCATCTTATCAATCTTATTTGGCTAAATAAACCATTAATATTTTTACAGAAAATTCCAAAGACCAAAAGGCCCGGTCATATGACTGGCATTTGCCGAATAAATATGGAGCAACAAAATACTTAATGTAGCCTAATATTATATAAACATATTTAATCAATTATAGACATTTTATTCAAATGTTTGAGATTATTTCACACACCCAACAATGTTAATTATAGATTAAACCCTTCATTTTATTACGGATTTAGCCAGTATATGGTCTTTTTAATAAAGTCTATCAATTTAGAATTAATTCATTGGGACGATAAATTACGGCTACTTTAAATGTAATTTACGGGGACACACAAGTATTAATCAAAATAATTTGTAAATAGGAGTTGACTATGATTCTTTGAAGCATATAAATCTAATCCAGACTGAATTTTTAAAAAAAAAGAAATCAATCTTGCCTGTTGTTGTGTTGATGTACCACTTACTTATTACAATATGTCAATTATATTATCGTGTATATGTTATCAAAAAAAATACAGGAAACAAAATGTTTGATTTTTATTCATAGTAGATAGAGGTGTATAAAATATTTCCTAGAAAGTGAAAGCGGCTTTTTGTAGTTGGGAATCTGAACAGGCTTCTTTTATTTTCCAAATCTGCTTTAGTATTTAGTGTTGGATCCGTTCTTTATCGGACTTTTAAAAATACAAATATACACCAACTGAAATTACGTAGTTACAACTAATACCGTTATATGAGTCGCTGAAGTTTCATCATAATTCATAAACTCTTTCAAAGATTACAAGACAATAAGTAACTGAACTCTAACGTCATGGGCGTCAGGAAAAAAGTACTTTATCCATACTTTTATACTTCTCAAAATATTTTACATGTACCACTTGTTCAGGGCTCTCAAGTTTCGAGCAATTTGTGTACAATTAAAGCAATTACAATAACTTTCCCATTCTCACCCCGAAAAATGCATTTCTCACGCATCATCAATAAAAATAGTTCAAATTATATTATCTAAAACCCCAATACTTCAACTGTAAGTCCTTCACCTTTGTCATAAGGGCCTAAAAACAAGTCACAGTGCTCTTTAATATTTAATCTAATATATATATATTTTTCTTTAATTGTTAACAAAACCTATTTAAAAATAAGATGAAGTTTAATGATGTAAACTTGTTGATGATCAAAATTGAGTTTAATGATGAAATAATACGTTGCTGTTAACATCCTCCTTACTTTGAGAATAAACTCTGCTAAAGGGGATATTTTTAAGCTAATAGTGTGCTGTTGAGCGCATACAGCGTGTTCACAATGGCTTGAAAGAAGTTCACCTGTGTAGGACTCACAGAATAATGCTTGACAGCACTTTTGGGCGAATTAGTATCTCATTTTCTTTCCTTTGATAAGAAATAATGAAAATCTAAGGCAGAATTTAAAAAAATTAAAAGCATAGATTGATTTGGTTGATATCTTTAACAAAAATGTTTATTAGATCATTAACAACCTAAAATTATATCAAATAATTTCGAGATGGGAAATTCCATCAAATACAATCTGAGGGGATGCTACTCTATATGTGTGAAAAAAACAGCCAGGGATAATCTTTTTTTTTTTTTGTTGAAAAGTTTCTCTCAGCGTCTCTTGTAATTCTTCACATCATTTATCACAGTAACATTTGGCGTAGTTATTAATCAGAGTTGTTTATTTTTATACAAAATCAAAGGGATTATTAAAAAAAGACCTCCCCCTAATTACTCATTGTCACTAATTACAACTCATTTGATTATACGTGTCAGTAAGAAGAAGAAGAAGGAAAAGAAGGAAATTTATATAATTGAAGGTCATAAGGATCAATTAATGGTGAGGAGTGTTGTCATGATACTTTAAAACCATTTCTGGTACCCAAGTTAGCATCGTTAATTTGATACTTATCAAAAAAAGAGGCCAATCCCCTCAACTCCATCAGGGCCGATGCAAAGATTTCAGAATTTCAACCTATACATGCCAGAGAACTATCAAAAGTATGTTGATGGATGCTTGTGAGGGTAGAGATGCCACTTTTGACACCAGGACTAAAAAAAACTCATCTTCTCCGTTGCAAAACTATATTGAGTGAGTCTTTGGAGTTATTAGGAACTTTTATTTACTCTTTTGTCCCCCCCTCCTATAGCCTGATGCTAACCCCCCTTGACTACACCTGTTGAGTGCATGTTCAAGGGGTTAGCATAAGGGCTGTTGGGGGCCGGAAGTGTCAAAAAAGAGTTAGAAAATACTTACTCAACACAGTTTTGCAACGGAAGGCGTGCAGCGTCTGTAATCCAAACACCAAGACCTTCAAAACCACTGTCAGCCTGCACTAGAACGCCATGACTACCTCTATAGCAGGTGTCAGGCCTTCCACAACCACCTGGAATCCATCATTGCCGCTAAGGGAGTGTACATTAATAATTAACAGAGCTCAGACACACATCTATTTACACTATTAATTTTGTTGAAATTTTATTTTTAATTAATAAATTAAATCTTGTTGAAATTTAAAATTCAAAATGTACAGATTGTTATGGACCATCTGGTATAAAGAAGGAAGATTTTAGCAAGCATACAATTAAATCAGAGTGATCCCTAAAATAACCACTTTCTACAAATTGAATTGTAATTTTTTTTTTCCTGAATATGTAAAGTTGACAAACTATATTAGACCGGCACTATGAAGTGGAAGGGAGTTTATAAAATTCAGGGTCTCATTGATCAATTTGAATCGATGACCATCATGAATTTGATGGAGATAAAAAAAGGTATTTATAGATTGTTTTAAAGATGTAACCTCCACAGAAAATCGATCCATAATGCTTATCCAATATCCATTTGTCTTAGAATTCTGAATTTTTCTTCTCTCGTAGCAGTTATATGACTCCCCCTCTCTAAAAAATAAAACATCGACGGCTGATATGTCCTCTCTCAAGAATCATGACGATCTTATTTATTCTTATATTATGTCATGTCTGGTTATTTTACAAAAATAAATGTTGTATTCTAGAAATTGTATCTGCAAGAAATGGACATGTATTTGAAAAATAAATCAATCTGGTAAGAAGTGATGGAAAATTAACTTTTACAAACAGGAGTGTCCACTGAATTCGTTTTATGACTAGTTGACCAGTTTGAATAACGCTTGAAAGCGTTATTAGAAAATTATTTGCATTCTAATTTTCTAACTTAGAAATTCGGAAGATTGTATTATTGGCAAAACAATTATGTGATAGTACTTAAGAGCCGGTTTCACTTCCATTAATATGTGTTTTTGGTCTGAAAATCCTAGACCAGTCAGAGACAATTTCAGACCTTTAAGGATATTCTGTCTGGACCGGTCTAAAAATGGGTCTGGATAGATCTCATTAAATATTCAGTCATGACCAATTCCATAAATAATTTTTTGAAGAATAGTTGGTAGTTTGAAGATGGTGAAAATTGGTACAAGATACAAAATGAGGTTATCCAGGGTGATCCAAATAAATTGGGAAACATTTAAAGCCTTATAACAAAGGAATTAGATGGATCCATGGGGTTACCTCGTGTAAATCCAGCTTTTCCATTTTATTAGTTCTGGTTTTGGACATTTTAATTTATGGATGTAGTATCGCAAGGAAGAGATTACACATTGCACAAGGCTAAAAAAGTGCAGAATGTCTTGGCTCCAAAATGTGCTAACTTTTGGAAAACGGATTTATGGCAAGCAAACTGCTCTGACATGAACCAATTCGATTTTTATCTCTGGAGAAGGATCGAGTATGATGCCTGTGGCAAGTATAATTTGTCTTGAAGCCTTGAAAATACCATTACCCGTACATTGGCACGGCTAGATCTGTACGAGGTATTTTGAGCCTTTCAAAACTTCCGGCACCGTTTGGCCCAGTTTAGCAAGAGGGTTGTATCTCATTATAACTAATTGAATGTCATTAATTATATCTTTCACATGATAAAAATGTTATGGTTTACCACATCTGGTTCGTTTGTTATAAGTCTTTAAAGGTTTTCTCTATTTATATGGACCACCTTGTAGGAATGTAAATCCTAAGCATTTTCGATATGCTAATAAAATAAAAACCTGATATCGAAATAGTAGTTTGGTCTATTTAAATAATGCTTTGGGAAGAAGCAGCTTTGCTGTCATGATGTTAAATTAGCTGCGAGCAGCTATGAGTTAAGGAAATACAAATAAACAGCACTCTGTGTCTTACAAAGAGATAGACAGGAATTAACCCAATCTCAATCTTCAATTCTACTCTGTGTCCAGAAAAAATATACACTTATAAATCCGTTACAAGTCCTCAATGTAACTCTCCATCATTTATAAGCAAACACGCTTACTTTATACTCCGATGTTATCTCCTCAAAAATTATGAATAATAGAATGTCATTAAATTTAACTTTCAAATAATAAATAATTTATGATTCTACCCCCTCAAGTTCGTTCTTTATAGGGCTTTAAAGATTTTCTCAATTCATCTGTAAGACCTTGTACATATGGAGGGTAGTCCTCCTCTGGTTTGGAATCTTTTTTATTCAATACTCCTCTCCATGAACAACAATAAAGTTGACAGGAGGAAATGTTGAATTATCAAGGGAGTTTGATGCGTACACATTTTGGGAAGAAAATGTTGAATGAGGAGGGCCTCACTGAGTAGCAGTGCACTTGTTCCATTATTCTTGTTATTTTCTTACAATAAACATCTTTCTTCCTGTCTGTGTGTGTTTTTTTCTTTTTGAGGTTTGATTTTTACCGACTTTTCCACATGTTTGTATTTCAATAAGAGATCTCTTTTTCTTTTCTTATTTCTCGTTGACAGATTGTTATGAATAAATTATTTATTTTAGATTGAAACTAAAACTAGAATTGAAAATGCTCAAATCAAAGATCTTTTTAAGATCTGTTAGTAACTTTATATTGGTAATAAATTAATTATTAATATATTATTGAAACTATTTATGATCTAATAGTTTTTCGTTGTGTTTTTAGTTGTGAAGACTTGAAGTTGTGTATGTACAAAGGATCTTCTTCTACTTCCCCACTTCTTCTTTTATCGTAATCATTAGATGTGTGTAATGTATATATAGGTAAGGTGCTTACTTTATAAGTTTATTAGTATAAATACCCTGTCATCGCTGAATTAATTAGAGTAGTGTTTAATATGTGTTAATCAAGAATATATATGTGTTCCTTGAAAATTATACCTCGTCTTATTCTCGGTCGTGCTGGATTCCTCTTTTAATAAAGATTGTGCCTAGCAGCCTCGTCAAGAAACAACAAAAACGTTTTCCAAAGTTTAATAATAAATTCATTATTATAAGTCAACAAAATCTAACATTTGTACATACTAATTAAATCCTTCAGAATGTGGTCAATCATTGCATCTCAATATCTAAACAGTTTCTACGTTGTAATTATCTTAAATATAACATGCACACGTTAATAATAAAAAAGATGAAATAAATTTTTCAAAATTGTATGGGTCATAGACGAGTGCTCTTCGACAAATTATGAACTATATTTGTTAACAAAAAAAATTTCATACCCCTTTTGAAGCGCCACAAATTGATCTGAAAGTACCCAAAATTAACCCTGATAGAATTTGTTTGAAAGACCCTTTCTATAATTATCTTCATTCAAATACAGGTTCACAACTGTAGCTTAAATTCTTGGGTAGATTAACTCATTCCACATATATGAATACACATCCAATAGTTTACTCCCATATCTCTATAAAATATTAGGCTGTTTGTGTATTTGAAGTAAAAATAAAAAATTTGGGTTTTCCCACTTTCCTCATTTTTGTCTTTAGGAGATGCCCATTATGAAATACCAAATATGACGTCCATTTATCATTTACCTCGTTAACTATGCAATTTTTGAATAAGAGTTTTTTTGTAGCCAATTAAATAAGGACACAAATTGACCACACGGTCTATGTTACATTTAAAATAATAAACTTATTTAAATTAACGATTGAGGATCTGTACATATTTTTACGTAAAAAACGGAGGGGAGAAACGGGAATGGAACAAGTCTAAGCCAGATGACGCTAATAAAAACTTTAAGAAAAGATTGAGATATTGGGACAATTAATATTGAGATACCGTGTGCGACTATTAATGAAAACCATTTGTCTCATTGAATATAATGCAGAAACATGTCACTCCAATATTGAGTTCGTTGACAATTTATTTTAATAAATATTCTAGAAAGAGTTTCTCTTCATCTAAAAAAAAAACCAGTACAGTGTGAACGCTAAAACTAAATAAAATGTTAAATTAAAATAGGTTTAGAGGTATCATTGTAAAAATAATAATAATAAATTGTTGATCAAAACAAAGTTTAAACAAATATTTTTGGTAGTTCATCATTTACGAGAGAAAAGAGAGTACATGAGTTTGTCCAAGTCAGGTCTCCCAACATTGTTTTTTCTTGTTGATAAAGTTTGATCTTTTAAGACCAAATTTAATGAAGGAAGTTATTGGGTTTTGACAAAAAAATAATCTAATATATCTTATAGGATCTACCAGAACAAAAATAAGACATAGTGGCGGTATAAGGTGGCATTATTAGTATTAATTTGATATACTACTGGGTGGTCCATTGAAATCTGAACAATTATACTAATTATATAGTAAATGAAAGTTGAAAGAATGAAAATAATTCAAATTACGATACATTAAAGCATATACAATTAAGTACAAAATAAACAAATTTGAGCTCTCTGGCGTATTTACAAGTCAAGAAAATGACAATAGAACGTGATTTTCATTAGCGTACTCTCAGCAGTTGAGCGTCTCCAAGACCATCATCTACGCTGTCAGCAAGTCATACATGTTGGAGAGGAAGAAGAGCTCCGTGAAAAAGGCCAAACTGGATTGCCAATTCCGTCAAGTCCATGAGGGCCCCTGCAAGAGATTTTGGAGTTTCACATCAGACTGCCTGAAGAGCTATCAAAAAGTGGGTGGAAAAAGGCTTGCGAGGTGGAGAGGTAACTTACGACACTAGCAATAAAAAAACTCACCTCCTCCGTTGCAAAACTCTTTTGAATGCGACTTTTTATTTGTTTTTGAACAATTTTTGGCCCCCTCTAGCCCTGATGCAAACTCCATTCACAACACCTTTGGGGTGCATGTCGAAAGGAAGGACTGAAGTGTCCGTCATCCAAACACCAAGGTCCTCAAAGCCATTGTCAGACAGCACTGGGACGTCATGACGGAAGAATACATCTGCAGCATGTGCCATACATTCCCCCCACGCCTGGAATTCATCACTGCCGCAAAGGGCGGCTGCATTAATGATTACGAGAGCTCAGACACACATCTATTTATAGTATTAACTTTGTTGAAATTCTATTGTTAATTAATACATTATATCTAGTTGAAACTTCAAAGAGTTCAGATTTCAAAGGACCACTTGGTACTGTGGTAAAAAGGTAAAGAATTTAAAGAGTTAAAAACTTAAACAAACTAGAATGTGGACTTGGTAGATCCCAAAACCTCTGTCATAAATCAAATTGAGTTATGTATCTCAAAGTTGTGATCGATTATGTATTTTTACGATTTTTGTTACATAAAATGTCATATAATGGTATTTTACTGTGATTAAATATAGACTTCCTACCAAATTTAATTAAAATCAATCTGTAAGTCTTGCCGTACTCCTGGTGAATAACACACAAACAGAGGCAAGAACGTAACCTTTGTTCAATTTTGGTTACAGAGATATAAAGATGTACACGATTGCTAATTTTGCCATATTAAGGATCAACCATGAATAAAGATTTTATTTCTATTAATTACTCTAGAGATAACAAATACCTTTTAATTCAATTCAAAAGATGCATTATTAGAAAAGAAGAAAACATAGTATAAGATACGAAGGACTATTATAACTTGACATAATTTGTAGTATCATTATGAAGGAAGGGTAATGTGTTTCGTTGCTAAGTAAATTTAAACAGACATTATAGTCATTTTGTATATAAAATAAATAAACGAATATTATAGAAATATGAACGGGCTACAAGGATCATGTATTATTTAAAACCTTAACGAAAGATTGAGATATTGGGACAATTACTATTGAACAACTAAAAAATCATTTGCGGCTATTAATTAAAACCATTTGTCTCATGGAACATAACATATAACAACATATGACTCGAATATTGTTTTCGTTGACAGTTTATCTTCTTATATACTCTAGAAAGAGATTCTCTACATCTCAACAACATCCTATCGTCAAACAGTTAATTAATCGACCAAAACATTAATTATGTAAAATATATATTTATATACTATAATTATAAATTTGGAGCCTTTTAGAAGGTAGTTATTGTTCCTCTGGTACATATAATTTATAATCGGAGCCGCAGGTAAAGGAGGAGATTCTAATTTATGTATATTGGCTCTCCTGTCAATCATACTTAATTTATAAGGATTATATTGCTATTATCATTAATTTGCCTTAATTATACGGAATTAAGATTTAAAAAGTCGGAAAGATTACAAAGAAATATATTAAATCATTTCATATCTTACTCCAATAAAAAAAAATATATAGAAATAATCCAAACTTCAAAGACTGCCCAGAGTAATTTGTTATTTAGTCAAGGTTGAGTCCTCAAATTTCCTTTGAGCTATGTTTCAGGTCCATAAATATATTAGTAGGTTGATAGTGGTCAGGTTTTTATGGAGGTCTGTATAAACTAGCTTTCGAGGGCAAATTGAGTCTAAGTCAAGTCACGAATCTTTAAATTTGAGGTTCCATTCGAGACGCAATTCTTTAGTCCAGGATCCCACCTCTGGTGTATTTACTCCTACGTATTCATTCATGATCTCCGCATGTATTTAATTTCCACATATTTCACTTACAAATCAAATCGTAAATTATTTGCAAGTTGTCATTCAGAAATGAAAACAATGCTGTATTTTTGTCTTCCTCTCTAAAAAAAGAAGTTGAATTTTGACATTAAATGTGTCACCTACTCTTGATTTCCTTTTGGGATAACACATTGATGGGAAAGAAGGGCGGAAGTACAGACAGGAGCACGTTGACTGTCATTAGATAATTAATTTGCAGTCATCTGTGAAAACCAAATATGGAGGATATAAAACTCAATGACAAATTTATTTCACTTTTTATGAGAAATTGATTTTGTTTTTTGTTAGATTTTTCTTTGACAATTTATCATTATACATAATTAAAGAATCATTTACTTTTAAAAGGAATAAAATATCTTGATAAAAAGAATTATGGTCTATCATTTAGCCTGACAAGAAAGGCGTAAAGAGGCATCACATGAAATCTCTTAATGGTTATAGTCCTACTATTTAAAATATTTTTTGTTTTTGTGTTAGCTTTTTCTATAGTAGGACGTTAAACATCATCAAAGAAGGGCTTTTAAATTGACATTAATAGAGATATGCTTATTTTATTTGATAAAAAAGGTAATATTTATATATATATTAGGGTGAAGTTATTGCCTCAACATTGTTCTAATGTTTATGGTTTAAAATCCGTCCCGGAAATATTACTTTTATTAATACTAATATGTGGGTCGTAAACATAGAAGTTAGATAAAATTATATTACTCCTGTGTTTTTGAAAAATAGTTATAGAGTTTTTCAACAAATTATTCAGTTTTGAAAGCAACATAAATTGAACTTAAAATAGCAAAAAACCATCGTCAGTTTGAAATAATAAATATTGATGGATTATATTTGAAAGGTTATATAGTGACCAAATTAAGTATCATACATTCTGTCAAAAAAGTACCAGGAATTGTTAAATAAAACACAAATTTCACTTTTAATCATTAAGATGTATTTGGTCGCATTCAAGATTAATCTCCATTGGATGCTAAACACATATACCAACGTTTTTTCCAGTCTTCAAAACATTTTCTATCGCCACTTTTTGGCATGGCCTTTAGCTCCTTCAACAAGTTTTTTAATATGGATTAAATAGACTCAAAACGTGTTCAATTGAGTGACAATTTAAGTTTTGGAAAAAAAAAAAAAAGTAACACGGAACTAAATCAGGCGAAAATGATGTTGATCGATGGTATTTATTTAGCATGGTGGCTCTCTGCGATGATACGTTATCGTCCTGTGAAATACACGGGTTGTTCTTTCATAATTATGATTGTTTTTACGGACTTTCTCACGCAAATGCTTTAGTAAGCCCAACTAGTATTCCTTATTGACTCTTTCACTGCATTGATGTTCAGTTTGCTGGTAGAGGATGAAGGTGCTCCAGAATGCGGTATGTCATCGACAATCTCAACGCCCTTTTTGAACGCTTCGTACCACCCATATGCATGGGTTTTTGATAAATCTGATTCACCAAAAGCCTTCTCTAACATTTTCAACATGTCAGCATATGAAATTTTGTTCGCAACACAAAATTTGAAGCTAATTCTTTGTTCTATAATTGTGTTCGTTATAAAAATCTTGGAACACTTGTGAGGTAGACTGACTTATCCAGCTGCTACTACTAGAAAATTGGTCTACAAACAGCGTTCAAATTTGGCATCAATACAAAAAACAGTGCTACCGACCTAAAAAAAAAAAATTAAAATCCCTTCAGCGCGGGCAATTTAAATAAACAATTCTTGATAATTTTTTGACCGAATGTCGACCAAATAAAGGTGTTAAACTATACTTAAATTCTTGGTATTTCAACTTATTTCAAAAAGTAGACTGAAATATGTGTATAAAATATTTGGATATGTTATACAGTGTGCGACAGCGTAACTTTCCTCTGTTTAAACGATATTAAAACAAGTTTACTAAATAAAATATATTTTTTTTTTAATAATTATGGTACACATTCAAAGTTTTGTATAATTTCAATGAAATATTTTTAGAAAATCCATTCACAGTTTCAAAATAAGGTAGAGCGTTATTTGTCAAAGCTTACAACTTTGTTTGGCATACGCATTATATATATATATCAATATCTAAAAGTGAATATCATTAAATTCCATTTAAATATAATGAAATGTCTGTCAAATAAAAACCATGTTTACGTAGCTAGTTGATGATGTTTTTTTACAATTATTACCAAAATCGTAAGATTATTCATACAATTTAGTTTTTACTATTTTTCTAAGGTAGGAAACTGTTGAAATATCCTCTGACAAAATAATTTAAGAATTTCATCATTTAAAAAATGTCCCTCCAAAACTGCTAATTTTTAATAAATTAAAAAATTGTTTTTAAACAATTATTTAATCATTTTAAAAAGTAAGTTCTTAGTATTGAAATTATTTATGTGAGTCTTAAAATTACATAATATCTTGCCTGTCAAAACAAACACAAGCTAAATTTATTTTTTCCAAGGAATAATGATCGTTGATGTTTATGAAAGAATTATGTTTATTGTTTAATTCTTTGGAAGCAGCACAAATTTCACATAAAATATCACAAAATAATCGTCATAGTAATATAATTAAAAGATACATATATATTTTGGTAGCCCCCAAATTAAGTATTCTAAATCAATTGAAGGTTTTAAATTATATTTAACAATCTTGAGTATCTAAACTCATCCTGTTAATCTCAAAAGGAAACCTACAATTGACCGAAATATTAATACTGTATGTAAAACTGTGAGTGCATTGAAATCTAAACACTTACTAATTTAATATTAATGAAGGTTGAGTGATTGTATATAATTCATATTTCTATATATTAAAGCATCATTAAGAAGTTATAAAACAAAACAAAGTTAAGGTCTCTAACTTATATACAAGTCGAGAAAATGAGACTTGAACGTGATCGACGAATTTATATTCGCACACTCCAAGCTGTAATGCGTCTCTATTATCTATGCAAATTTATAGTTCAAATATTAACTTTTTGCAGTTCTTTTTGAGAAAAAAATGATATTATTTAACATTATAATTATTTGCCAAAATGCGTACTGAGAAGAGTGTACTGTGGTTCGTACCACACCACGGGTCTAGTGTATCTTTCCTATCTTAATAAATAGTAACTGTATTTATTAGGAAAACTTTTAAATTTTGGCTATAGAATGAAACCACGCTGTCCATTTTACTACTTCTAAAGCTGATTGTCATGGATAATAAAAAATAAAATTATATTGAAGCACCCTGTATATAATGTCCAAACATTCTTTTGAATATTTCTCCTCTTCTTATATTTTTGTTTAAGATTTTTTTTACTTTAACTCACAGCTGAAGAAAACAATGACATTTTTGAAAACTCTACTCCGATTTTGGCAACAACTGGTAATTTTTGTCAAAAATGGCATAAAAATTTTCTAACCATTGTATCTTAATCTAAAATATAGATTTAAAAAAATATATTACGGACATTCAAATCCAAAAAGGGGAATTCTATTGTTTTTTGTCTCTTTTTCTAAAAAAAAATATCCCATCTATACTGAAAGTAAATATGAATATAATTTTATTACATGTTATTCGTAATTTAATAAATAATTTAAAAATAAGGTTAAGTGTTAATTGTGCAAATTTATGACTTTGTTGGACATCAGCATCACTTTAATGTATATGTATTTAAAATTGGGTATAACGAGATGTCCGTCAAATCAAATCATATTTACGTAGCTAACAAAAAATCGCTTTCTACACTATTTCTACCTATAAAAAAGTTATTAAGAAATTAATTCATCATTTCAATCAAGAACTCTTTAGAAATCAAATTATTTTTATCGTCATAAAAATGGATAATATATGTACGTCTAAACAAAATGCAAGCTAGAATGATTTTTCTCAAAATTGAGTCTATACAAAGTCTTTGATGAATATATATCGTCAATTTCTATCTACAAATTACTATTATTTAATTCTTTTAGAGACGCTCAAAATTACGCTTAAATTAGCCAAAAGTGATCAACATAAAAAAAAAAAACGATTTTACTTGGACGGGACCAAATTTAGTATTATCAATCAAATGAAGATTTTAAGCTATAGCTAACATTCTAAGGCGTCTTAACCAATTACTTAAATTGGAATAGGAAGTCTATATTTGACTAAAATATGCCTATAAAATATTGAATAGTATGTATTTTTTGTTGTAAAAATATTAAATTACGCATTTTTCTTTTTATTGATATTTATTCGATATTGTTTTTATAATAACATATGACGTTAATATTCCAAATTAACTAATTAGTCATACGAATACTTTGACCTGAAATATAGATAAGAGTGCTTAAAAGTTTATTATATTATGTTATTTTATTTTTCATAACAATTAAATTTATATTTAATAACCAATAAATTTTTGACAAAATTTTACTTTAAAATCAGTTATTTATAAATAACAAGCGTTAACATAAAACAGTCTTGAACAAAAAGTCAAGAAAAATAGATTTTTCCAAGTTATTTTTAAGGTCATATATACATAGACCTCACTATTTTATAGTCATATTTAATTCAATTATTAACTTTGTATTCAAATTTGCGGACAAGGATAACATACACCAGAGTTTTTACTACAATTTAAAACTTTTATTCGATGCAAGAAACTTAAAGTGGCCTCAATATGGTTTTTTTAAAATAAAATCCATCAACTTCTCATCATTTTACTGACTTACTGGGATTTGTGGGAACTTTAAGTGTAATTAGCAGTGCCTTCAAAGGGTCAATAAGAATAATTTGTTTATATAAATTAACGAAAATTTTGTAGGAATAAAATTTTAATATTGACACTGAATTTTGTAAAAATTATACGATATTGCTTTTTTGTCAACATATGTATTTGATGTAAAAAATATTTTACTTTATCCATGAAAATTTATTGTTAAATTTATATTTTTGGTTTTTTTTTTTTTTGAAAAAAAGTTAATACTACATAATGTTAAAAGTGGGTCATTTTCTTTTACTGATTCAAAGATCTTCATTATTGAAATATATTCCCAAGAGAGGTCTTTAGTTAATGCGCCATACATTTTAAAATGTCCCGTTTTGCTGAAGATCTCTTATTTTGTTGATACCAAAAGATTTCTCTGAACATATCGATCATAAAAAGATATCAGCAAAGTTTCAACCTTATAAGGTCATTTTTCAAATCTTTCAAGCCATTTCAAAATGGAACAAGAATACTTTATAGTCCATAGTTGAATTATTTCAAAGAGGTCAATAAACTTTTATAGGTAAATTGAGATCCTGATCAAATCAAATAAAAAAAAATTGAACCTGATATCTTCAAAAATATTAAATAGTTTCATTTTTAATAAACAACTTCATGTTTTAGAAATTTTGAATTGAATTTAAATTTTTCTAAATTGCCTTTTGAAGGCTCGAAAGAAATATGAGATCTCTTTCCAAAGCGTGACGGTCTACTACACAGACTATCAAATATGACATTTTGAAAATTATCACAAGTCTTTTTATAAAAATTACTCATCTGAGATTATATTTTCTTTATTTGAGTGTCTATATACCTATTTTATAGTTAACCTTTTACTTTTTTTTCTCATTTCTAAAAATGCACTTTTGATAATAAAAAGTTATGATGAACATAATATATATATTTTTTAAATAACTACATAATATATTTTTCATATGTTTGAATACAAACGATGCTTGGAAATCATTTGAATATAAATAGATTCAAAATTAAGAACAAATGGAAATAGTTTTTTGAAGTGTAATTTTTTAGTTACAAATATAGCTATTAATAAAAATTTGAACACTTTAGAATACATCATCACAAAAAATTTGATTTTTAATGCGAACAAAATTTGTACAATTTTTCCTATATAATAAATGGAAAAAACAAAACAATAAAAAACAGATGTCAAAACTAAAATATTAAGATATGAAGTCTTGATGATTAACATACGTGTATAAAAATAAACCAGGAGGTCTAGAGGTGTATTAAAAATGTCTAAGAAGATAATATATGGATATTGGGTATTGTGGGATTGCTAAAACCACTGCCAATTCATCCAAGGAACCCCTCTAATACTAAAAAATACTTCCAAGCCCTCGGGTTGCGTGGGACACTTGGGGTACCCTTGGATCATTAAAAACCACCGCCAAAGCATCACCAACATCCAAGTAACCCTCTGATACCAAAGAATAGTTTTAGTTCTTGGTTTGCAAATTGAAAACCGTATTTTTTCTGTATTTTTACGCCATTTAACTCTTTTCTCTTATGGATATTATGTTACATGCAAATAACATTATTTGTATTTCAATAGTCACATCCAGTGAATTTATAATGTTTTAATTATTCATCATGAAGTTTGATCAAAATATGGGCAGTTTTCCTAACTGGCAATTTTCCTCAATGGCAGTCTTCCACATTCAATTTTCTCCAATGCAGTTTTCCCAGCACGAATTTTTTATCATCCAAAGCTATTGTCATTAAAATTTAATTCTTGACGACACAACATCTAAGTATAAATAATAATTTGTTGTGTATGATCGTCAAAGAAGAAGGGTAATAATGAGGATTTGCCCAGGAGCCTTAAGTGTGAATCTTTTTTGGACTGTGATTAAATTGAGGATCCATATGAGTAATTCTAGCTTATATGTCCTTCCTAATATACAAAGTGTGATTTGAGTTTGTTTATTTCTCTCACAGTTGCATGCAACTGATTTAATATGAGGTCATGATAGCTAAACTGCTCCCCTCTCAAGAATTCTACGATTTCTCAGGATTATCACGTTGATTTTTTATTTATTTTATATTTATCAACCGGTAGGATATGTTTTATGGATTACTGGTATAGTATACTTATACTCAGCATTGGCAGTCTAGGTTGCGGTCTTCCAATATGCATTCATTTCCAGTATAAGAATTATTTTGAATTCCATTTTGTCGTTTCTGACTTTAAAGACTACTTTTTTGTTTATATTGAGGCATCTTGGTGGAAAAAATCCAGAAGAAACTATGTAAACTACAAACAAAACGGTTACATAGGGAAGATCATTAATACCCCAAAAGTAGTCATTACACAATAACTCTTGCATATTTATATTTTACAAGTATATTCATAAACCATGTCGATTGTCTCTTTCAGATTTAATCGATTTTAAATTTACTACGGGACTGTTTTAAGAAAAAACCCATCCTCTATAGAGAGTGTTTTTTTTCTATTTCTATTATTATACAATCTTTCTTACTAATCTTTACTTTATAAATAAATATAAAGAATTAAGCACTTTAGATAACTAGCATATAGCTAAACTTATAATAAAAATAAAATTTCTAAAATAATCCTTTTGAAAGACGAAAAGAACAACAACAGATGTCTTTTGGATAGTTCGGCAGATTATAATCGAGAAGGGAGCAACGCTATTGGCATATTCTAATCTTTGAGCATTACAAAAGTTATCTTTTTTAACTTTATCAGTTCTCTGAAGAAGAAGAAAAACCTATTATTCTGAGGGATATTATCATAACAATAATGATTTTTTATCAGATATCGGAATGTCTTTAGATGAAATATAATTCACAATCCTTTTTTTAGAAAATCCCTTTTATTATTAGATTATACTATTTATTACTCGACTGCTTCTGAAACCAGTAGCGGCTATTTTTATGAGTTCCGACTGAATATACATATCATAAAACATTTAATTTTAATCTTTTACATTAGACTGTTTCTCATTTTCATCATAAAAACCAAAGCCATGAGAGGACACCATTTACTTGACTGCAGTTGTAGTGGGACTCATATTTCCATATATACAAAGATGTTCAGGAGTCATCTATATTAATAAAGCAAATTATTAAAAATAATTTGCTTTATTAAGCGTATGTTCCTTAAAAAAGTGCAACATAGAGAAAAATGAAAAGCTACGCAAGATAATGCAACCTTTTTTTACTCAAAACTCTGCATACTCCAATGATCTACAAACGCATGAAAAAATAGTTTGACTGTAGAATTAATATGCTATTACAATCTGCGCTATTAAATCAAGCCAAAAAATTGTCACAATGCATTTTTTCAGGCTCTGAATGAGGTCAAAGTTCGTTGTAATTGTAGTAGTGTTGTGTAAGTCTTTATTTATTCGATCCAGTCTAGTCTGAAGCCTGGTCTTATTTGGTCCTTGGGATCAGTCCTGCGGACGTAATAAAAGATCTTTTTTATCTTCTATAATGACCAAAAATTGGGATTGGACTGTACCGCGGTTTATGGTCCTAATTTAAGACCGAAACAACACTAAATTGTAAATAACTCTTCTTTTTTTTTTGCAGGGGTGGGCAACAACTTTTACAATTTTGCTTACACAGCTTAAAACTTATACATGACATCTACAAGACGATTTCAAATGTAGCTTTTCATAACCAAAGTTGCTATTATAATGTTAAAATAGAATGCACTGTTTTGAAAGAAAGAAAAAAGAAAAAGAATCATAAGAATGCCATTTGAATTGTTATTTTGTCAAAAAACAAATTATACTTATTTGATGCAGTTGTAAATTGCAAAACGTATTTGATGTTATCTATTCCAAGACTAATTAATGTAGGGGTGTATTTTTAGGCATATAATTGACAGGCTATTTGTCATCTATTTCAGTTTATGTAGGCGATCAACCCAATACCTACTTTATCTTCCATTCATTAAAAAGAAATATGTCTCCTCATTTCTTTATTTAAAGTTCTTTTCTATTTATAAATGAATAGGTGGCAAATTTTCTTATTAATACTAGAAACTGTATCATGTATAGTTAAATTGAATTAATTAAACTGTGTGGCCCTTTTTAAACACAGAATATACACTAAACAGTTTTTTTTCCCTTTTGTTATTAAATTTTAAGATACTTTGTAATTTAACAGCCTCTTTGATCTAATATACAGGATTTTTCAGATATGAATTTAATTAATCTACTTCTTAATTAAATTGAATGGAACAACGCAGTTCAATAAATTATTCTCTTTAACTTAATGTTCCTAGGTTTCTGCCTCGGTCGTTTCTAGAAAAGTAAATATCCTTTATGTATTTGGACTTTAAAGAAGATTCCTAGGTCAGACAGAGTAATTGCAATTCTATAATATTTAATTATACTTAATCAAAGCAACTCTATCTGAAAAATTTAAATATTAAAAAGTTGGTTCACTTGAAAAAAAAAGAAATAATTTAACAAAAAAAAAATTATTATTTTAAGGCTTTATTAAAAATAAATGATCATATTTATTTCAACAGGTTACCAAGAACGCAGTTTTTTAGAAAGGAAATAATATAAAAGAATTATGTAATTTTTTTTTTTGGTCAAGTTGCATTTGAGGAAATATAATTTCCTAGTTAAGGCTTACACCAAACATAATTGTTCATAAATCTAAACTAAAATGTTAAAAGCATTTAATCAAAATATTGACTGAATAAAAATCAACGAAATAAAACGAAAAAACATAAATTAGGTCTCATACCAATTCCAGTCAGCAGTTAAGTATTCACTTTCTATATTTCAGACTGATCAGTTAACCCTTTCCTTGGTTTACTACAAAACATATACATATACAATTATTATTAATCTAAAGATGCATAGAGAACCCATCGTCTAAAATATAGAATTTAAAATTGTTCGTCTTTCCTTTACGGTAAGAAATCAGTAAATAAAATGACAGAAAAACAATACTTTAACAATGATGTCAATGTATACGAATACGCCGAGTATAACCATGATCCTAGAACTTCCTGCACGTAAAATAACCTCAATATTATAATAATAAATATGGTCAATAATTTTTAAGAATGATTTCCATATAATCTCATGACAAAAATAAATAAATAATAATAATGGAAAACCCATTTGTTTTTGTTTCGATAACAAATAAAGAAATACGAAGTTTAAAAAGTTTAAACAGAACTCGTCCCTTGAAGTAATAAATTTAGAAATTTTATGAAAAAATATTACAAAACAATTTTTACTTTGTGGGGTTTTGTTTTTTATATTCCAACGCGGGTCAAGGCAAATGCCTTACCTAAAACTGTGATATTAATTAGAAGTGAATGCTTGAAATTTGTAGAAGGGGGGAAGGGGGAGACTGGTATTTATTTCCAAACTTAGTATATAAGATTTTAAATGTTCACATGATATATGTTGAAAGGTCAAGGAGGCTGGCCAACACGGCTCTCCCTGAAACCCCACTCAACTTTTTCTATCTTTGGATGTCTCAAGATGAGGCTATTTTGTGTCTGATACACGATCAAGGATCAGCAGAACACCATCATCATCGCCGCTTAAGCTAGAGCTGAGGTTCATGAAGAACTGACCAATTATATGTATGACATTTTCATTTCACTTGAGAACCAGAGGGAAAAAATTTAAAATTATTTTGTTAATTATCCGAATTTTGAGGATATTTTTTGAATTTTAGCGATTTTTAATATTTAAAAAAAGTGTTGCACTTGAGACAAAGATAAATAAATAATAACTTTAATCCCCTTAAGAAAATTTAATAGATAAAGACATTGAATAAAGCAAAATAAATATACCTTGTCGTATTTATCAAATAGATGTCTACACAAATTTACAAATCCAACTATAGTCCATAAAAAAGTGTGTTTTTTATTTGAGATGTTAAGATAATTTATAGTCATATGGATATTAGGTATATCATATTGATGAGGCGCAATAAAAGAGTATATATTCTATGATTAATGGGCCAATCAAGATAAAAAATGAGTCACTTAAAGAATGAAAAATGTATATTACTATGTTTTTAGTGACAAATTTTATAATACATATTTTTATATAGTGGGTGCCAACATAAAATGCATCTCAAACAAAAATCCAAGAAATAAGTTATTGACAATTTATTGTTTTATTTCCTATATGTAAATTAGTGATGGGACGACTCCAAAAAATCCAGATTCCGATGCGATTTATGTAAAAATTTGCAATGCTGATTCCGATTCTTTAATATTTAAAAAAATAGTTTCTATTAATTTTTTTTATTATTAGGATTATATTTTAGGGGAAGGGTTTTTTTTTGGAAGTTATATACAAAACTTTTTTTTTTTTTTTTAAGCTTAAAAATTATATTTAAAAAAAAAAAAATTAAATATACAGTTTGATTCCAACTATTCCAAAAATTTCGAAACCTAATCCTTTACTAAGAAATTTTATTGATTTTTAGAAAAAAAAATTCAAAATATCGCCAGCTGTGTACACAAAATTAAATTTTATGGAAAAAAAATTTTAAAATCCCATATTTGACATAAATAATTTGTTTCATTCACATTTTTTTTTTTTTCAAAATTCTGATCTTTTAAGCTCTGGCATTTATCCTTAAAACATTGTTCATCTTTAGGAAATAAGCTGTCAACGGTAGCTGAGGACAGCAGTGTTTAAATCAAAAGGTAACATTAGTACTTGATTTGATCCAATGACAATTCTACAAAACATTCGAATATCATTGAATAATAATTATTAAATTGATAGAACTCACATTACCACATGCAAATAAGATCATATTAAGTACTAATATAATATTAGACTAAAATACTGTGAGTTTTTAGGCCAGTTCAAGTGTTTAGTACGATTTGTGACAAATCACATTTTTTGATGTTATCTCATAAGATGCACAAACAAAAAAAGTAATACAAATGTTTATAAATGAGTAAAATTTGAGCAATTTTATCGCTGTTCTAAAATGCAAGTACACTCACGCTCGTTATGCAAAACAATTGGTGCCCACCCGCTCAATAATTTTTAGTGGCACTCAATTGAGCGCCGCTCACTATTGCTTTGCACAACCCCAAACTAGGAATGCGCAGTATGATTCAAAATTCCTAAGGGGGTAAATAATACCTATATTTTTTAATCCTCTGTTAGTGAACTGGGATGTTTTACACCCCCAAACTTTATAAAAATGCTTCAAATTCCTTTGAATCTACGTTCTTTCGCCAATACTTTTCAGTATACTCCTGAGGAAAAAAAATAGAGAATATAACATTCTTTATATATTTCGATAAACCCTTGTTTAGGATACATTTGTATATTCAGCTATTTTTATAAGAGGTTTAGTAAATTTAACTCACTGTTTTACTTCAAAGTCGTTTGTTTGTTATTATTTATTGAAATCAAAGAGTATAACTGTTTGAGTAGCTATATATCGCTTTTCTTGACTGTTATTGTTAGAGTACTGCTGCTTAACTCTATGACGTCAAAATCTGTATGTCTTGCCTAGCAGTCGGTATTTTCTTATAAACAATGTTGCAGTATATATAATTAGTCAAGAAAAACATTGACCTGGTCGCCACCATAAGCGCACAGTACGAGAAGAGGATTGACATAGCATCACCACCTCTCTGCGTGAGATTGTCCTAAAAGCCATCAAGTAGCAGACCCGGGTCTCAAGGAAGACGATTTACAATCAATTCATAAACCAAAAGATACAAACATTTATTTTGTAACACGATTCTGTAATCGACCAAGGACATCTGGGGTGGAGGCCAAAATAAATCGTATGTCAGTACTTCTAGTCGCGGGAATGAGTTACAACGAGATCTCCTGCACCGTTCCGTTCTATAAGGGACAAATTATCAAGAAAAAACAACCCACTACAACAAGAGCCTTGAGAAAAGGCCTGGAAGTTTTGGGCTCGATGCATCCGATTCAAAGTCGATTATTTCCCTTATTGGTTTCCAATGCACCTTGAGTTCGACATAGACGTGTATATAGTTCTCATGGAGACATGGGTCTTTCTCTGGTTGACGGCCAACTTTCCCAAGATAAATTATGGTATCAAGCGAGACTCCATCCCGGTCACAAAGGCAAAAATACTAAAAATTGATCTAAAGACAATCTGGCGGATTTATGTCCCTGGTCAATGTGGCTCCGTCCTCTAAAGACTGCCAATCTTTTTGTCCATGTGATCTGGGGTACCATGGTGACAAAAAGGAATGTGCCACCTCTCATGAGAATGTGGATAGCCTAAATACTTCTGCAGAGGAGGAGTAAGGTGATATGTTGGAGGAATACGTAAAGAATGTGAAAGGGCAAGAGTGATTATTTATTAATTGTCTTTTTGAGAATTTTGGTAAAGTTGAGTCAGGTAAGTTTTGTTCAAAATTCGGAGGGATATATGTAAGTATGGGTACGGCTTACAATCTAATCATAATTTTCCTTTTAATCTTAATTTCGTTGTTTATAAATTTTGAGATTAGAATACAAAAAATTAAAGTTGAGTCTTTGCAGCCTTTTGGTTAAAAAGAAATATTCAAACTCCATCCATTGTATCTTAATACCCAAGGTTTAGTGAACATATCACAAAAAATAGAATTAGCTAAGTAAATATATACCTTTCTTGGCATTTAATTACTTAGTGTCAACTTATATAAATATGTACAATCTACATACAAAACATACATACAAGTTATTTGCTTAAATACAAATTCTAGAAGTACAAACAAAAAGATCGTCTTTCATAAGTAAATAAAGGAATATAATATATGCTTTTTGTTTTTGTTTTTATATCATCTCAAACTAAATTCATTGATCACAGATTATACATATATAGTTACAAAAGAACTAGTTTATGTATACGTCTTCCACTACCAAAATTAGTATGGTAATTTGGATACTTTTTTTGTATTTCGTTCCCATTGGTCAGATGGGGTTGTATCAATTATGAGGAATGTATCAGATTTTATTTATTCAGTCCAAGCGGATCTTGGGACTGGTACTTTATGTCGTAGGACCGGCCCTTCGGAGTGTTAGTACTAGAATTGATAAAAAAAAAAAAGAAGATGAGTGGCGTCATTAAATACCGAAATTAATTAGTTTGAGGACTAATTTTCAGCACTGAACTGGAACAGACAGAGACTCAACTAGACAATACTGCAGTCTTCCATCCAAAAGAAGGATCAGTATAAAAATACCGATTACAGTATGAGTAGACGTTTTTTAACTTTTTTTTGTCGAAATTAAGCAATCTGACCTATGTAAGTAAATTTACAATAAATATTATATTCAAACCTGGTCTATCAGCCACTTGTTTTAAGCGTCTCACCGCAATAAGCGGCCATTTCCAGCTTCCAATTCAGAATCGATAGAAAATAGAAAATCTTCTTTAAGAATTTACATGATCCACGCGGTTACTTTTTCAGTTTCCCGCTTTGACTGGGTATTACAACGACATTCGTTGCTTATGATTTTCGGTTTCGATTTAGATCCTGATCAAGACACAGGTCCTGCAAAGTTGATCCCGATCTCAATTCTTGCATTCTACACGATGAAGTCGATCACTGACTATCAGTGACTTCTGTTTACTTTTAATTCAGATTGGCAGAGCTAGGAATCCAAATTTCTTTCGACAACAAGTTGTCCTGGAGCTAATATTGAGTCATTTTAGAGGTGTGGAAGAGGGCATAGTCTAGTTTCCAGCCCCATGGAAAATCTTCAGGGACTTCTTTAATCTAGGGAACCACCACATACCTCATCACCTTTATGCAGACTTCCAGTATTTATACTCAAGCCTTTCTAAAAGATGTGAAGTGGTATGTCTTGGGCTTCGTTTGAGACAACCCAAACTATTTTGACAATAGCTTGGAATTATGTATTTATAACTTTAGGTAAACATCCCATTTGTTTATAGCTATCCAGATGGGCTTCGAGAATTATGAATCTAATCTTGTTAAAAGTTACTAATATCCAAACGTTTATTCACCAAAATCATCATAACAGCACACCTGTGCGCTGCCCCTGAAAAATGTAATAACCATTAAATCTTCTTTTGTTGACTCCATGGTGGTTTTTCGGCTATTAAGATGAAAATGTTTACGTAAATTTTACTGGGAAGAAAACATTGTACAATTTCATAATTTTTTTTTGTTAAAATCATATATATGGGGAAAATGCGGAAATATTAAACGCCGGATGTCATTTTTACATACTGTAAGGATTTATCAATCCCAAAGAGCGACCGGGTATAAAATTTAAGTACAATGACTTCAAGTGAGTAATTTTTCCCGAGCTCTTTATTCATTGTCCACTCAACTACTTCCCTCCAAAATACTTTTTCGACTAACATTCCATTAGTGGTAATCTACATGCAGGGTTCTTTCACAGGAAATTTTTTCAGACTAGTTCACAAATGTCATCATAAAAGGGACGTGTCATTCATGAAGGACTTTTTCAACAGAGTAAGACCATTGAGTCCTGAAATCGAACAATTCTTTCTACTCAAACTGGCAAAAAATTACTTCAAACGAGTTAGAGTTAATTTATAAAAAGCCTAAGATTTAGATATATCTCAAATAGGACTGTTCTTACAAAAAATATACATTATAAAAAACTATTGACAAACAATTGTTTCTTTAAATATATCAAGAATATTTATGTGTATACAATGTATGGACAGTTGGAAATTTAATTATTTTATTTAAAATTTTATCAAATAATATATTTTATAAATTTATTTTCAAATTAATCTAGAAATCATTTCCATTTAGTTATTTGGGAGTTACTTTAGGGTTCATTTCAGTCATATTAAGTATGTTACTGACTTATAAAACAATAACTATTAAAACCTTTGTGAAAACAGATTTTTTTATTAAACGCAAGGATTTCAATACTTGTCCAGCTCAGCTTAAAAAAAAAATGTTTTTATTAAATAATTAACATGTATCTGTTTTTTTAGAATTCCATAAATAGAGATTTTGGTGAAATTTGTGTAAGGAGAAACTAAGTAAGTAACTAGAGGGTGAATCAATTTTCATTCTTGCTAAATTTTATAATGAACCATTTTAGAGCTTATAAACAATTTTGTATGACGAAAGACTCTATTAGTTCAAATATCAGCTAAGTATGAATACGTTTGAAACACATGAATATTCCGGTATCACTAAAGTGCCGGTATACCGAACAAAAATTAGCTTGTATATCTATTAAAATAAAAGCATTTTTTGCTGTGAAAGAAAGTTGAATAAGAAAAATAATGAGTTATATTGTTTATTATTTAAGATTATTTTTAACGATAAGTCCGATTTATTATATATACATATAAGCTTATATATATTGCTTTGGAATAATCTATAATGACTACAATAAGAATAAATATATAATCGATTAGTTAATGGTCTTCTTTATTATTTTTCAAAATATTGATGGAAAATTGTTTTAATTTTCTTTTCAAATTAGATAAAAAAAGATATATCAGAATTTGTCCATTTGCAGAAATTTATCCAGTACATTAGCGATATCTATAAGAATTAAATTTTAAATTAAGGAATTTTTCTTTTTACTAAAAAAATTAGTTTAATGTTTCAATTTAATTTTCGAAAAATTTAATTTTTTTGTGATTAGTTATAAATTTTGAAATTTTTCTCAAAAGTTTAACATTCGAATTTTTTTTTCTAGATATTTAATCAAATTTTTTTTTTTTGAGAAAAGATGTCAATTTTTGAAAAAATTTCCAAAAAACTAAATTTTTTGTGTATATGTTTAAAATTTTTTTCCAAAATATTTAATATTTGATTTTTTTTTTAAAGAGATGTACATTTTTTGGAATGTTTAGCCGTAGTTTAATTTTTGTTTGAATAGCTGATTGTTTTTAAAATTTATTTTCAAAAACTTTAAAATCCTGAATTTATTTTCAAATAGTTTAATTTTTTGTAAACTGCTCCGAATTTTTGTTATTTTCTCAAAAAAAAAAAAAAAAAATCCACAATAAATTTTTATTTTTTAAATTTTATTTATAAAAATTTCATATTAAATTTTTGTTCTAAAATACTTTCTATTTGACATTTTTGTTTTTAAAAATTTATTATTTTATTTTTGGGTTTTCTTATAAAAATTCCAAAAAAAGCGGAGTATATGAGGTTTAGTTTTTCATCAAGACTAAGTTTGTAGCCTCTGCGATGATATTCGAAATCGTTGCATCAGACAAAAAAAAACCGCATCCGTATTGGTTCCCGTAAGGCCTTAAAGTTGGGGCAAAGGAGTAACAGGACGTCCTTGCTTTATCAGTCCTTAAATCATATTTAAAAAAACTAAAAAAATAACTTTTCCAATTTTTTTTACAAAATCTAATTTTTTGTCAATAGCTATGAATTTTTAAAACTTTTAAAAAAATTTCCCAAAAAAAATCGAAAAACCAAGCCCCTTCCCCTTGAAAGTAAATATAATCTAGTAAACGACCTCGGAGTTCCTTTTTTGTTTATAAAATTAGCTTCTACTACATTTAATTGCAATATTTTTTTATTAAACGCAAAAAGGTCATCAAGGTTGAGGTCCTCAAAATTGTCACTTTATTAGTAAATATAAGTAACAAAACGTATTTGTAGTTTTTTTAGATTTCAGTGCCACTCATTGGCTGTGATACACAGGTGAACAAACAAAAAAAAAGGCTGCATTTCATTTAAACATTTTTATCGTTCTTTAAGACACGTAAAAAATGAGTTATCATTAGCATTTATAAGAAACTTTTGATAGAAGTTTAACTTAACTAAGTTTATTAATTTAAATAATAAACTTTAATGCGTAGTATGAGATTGATATTAAAACAAAATCACGTTTTTGTTTTCCAAATATATGTAAAATTTAAAAACTTTATTACCGTTAATCTACATTGAAATATTCATAGAAATTTGTCAAATTTTGTGAATTGTATTTTTTATCAAAAAGAACGCATTTTAATAGTTATCTCTTTACTTTTTTACAAAAAGTGATTTAAATGGGACCCTACTATCAGTTTTTCCATTTCTCGTACTTTGCACTGACTTTTCAAACGACCCCATTATATTTCAAGATTACATCAGTTTGTGATTTTATGACAATCTGTACTTGAATGTCACTGCTAATGGGATAGTTACGACAGTAAAATAAATTTAGCACCACATATTTGTTTTCACATAATAGATGATTCTGTGCAACGATAGTTTCCCGTTAATACAGACGTGAAGAGGCCCGGTATTGAGAAAAAAGAAGAACATCTCCTAGAACCACTAAAAACAAGGTATAGATAATAAGGTGGACTTCTGAATATTAAATAGTACAAATTATATTGATCATATATATTTAACAAATACATAGTTTATGAATTAATAGCCAAATACATGTATTTACTTTGTAAATTAAACAGAGACATAATTATTGACGGAAATGTTATTAATCGAAGTAGCTAATGAATAACAAATATGAAGAGCTAATTACTTTTTATTCGAGTAGATATAAGATAACATTTTAGTTAATTCATGAAACATTTTTGCGTAGAGGAATCACATTTTAAGCAACTGATTAAACTAGGTTTTTTATGATTAAAACATCACATAAAATTTTCGAAATAGTTGTATTTCTACATTATTTTTAATGTTCTGATATCATCAAAATAACTTGAATTATAATTATTTTTCAAGTTTTTACTTGTATTACAAATTCCAAAATAAATTACAAGTGATAATAACTTGCAATTACATTCCTGGATATTTAAAAACATAAAATCTTTGTGGCTATTTTTACTGCTTTTTTTTATCACATAGTAAGTTATTCCTAAACGATATTCTGTCGTAATATGTTCCTCTAAAATCACCCTTGTATGGTCGTTGTATTTAAATCGATATAGTTAAACATTTTTTTACTCGCAGTACAGTTCTTATATATTACGTTCAAGGGAAAAGTTTCCTTCAATAAATTATTTATGTGTTATTATGGTATTTTGTTTTACCGGTACTAGAGTGTTACCGTGATACTGACAGATTAAAAACGGTATGATACTAAACTAGTATTAAAACTGGTACTTATCGTCTAATATGTCATAAAAACCAGCAAACTTAAGATATAAACTTTAGGCACGATATATACCGGTCTAGAAAATATAGGTACATCCTGAACGCAGGGAGATAAAGAAGGCAGAAGAAAAGATTATATGGAGTAGAACTAAGGTCTAAACTTCTATGTCGGAGGGGGGGTAGGTGAAATTGTGTGTCTAATGTTTAAATATAAATGTATATTAGTTGATAATGTAATAATGGTAATAATAATTAAAAATATATATAGATAGATAGAGGTCAGAGTGCATTCAGTAAGATAATTTATTAATCGACCAGAAGTGTCATTTAAAATAATTAATTCATTTTAAAATAACAACCCTTTATTTTCAGAATTTATCTTCAAATTCTCCAATATAGTGCAACGTTTATTTTATTTTATTTTCACCTAGATGAAAATATACAATTAGCCGTTGATTTATCATTTTTCCCTACGGAAGAAAGATGGTCAATATATATACTGGGTTGTACAGAATGGATGTACCAAAAGTATAAATTTATTTTTCGATGTATAGTGATTGTAATTTGTAAATTTCCGATGTTTCATACGACAGGTGACTTTTTACGCTTTGGAATGAGCTATTGTTATTACCTCTATTATTTCTGTAAACTAAAATGGAAGCAAAAATAAATCAGATTGCTGCTTTGATTTGCGCCTACCACACCATACCTGGAATTTTCAAGATTGTTTGGATAGAGAGTCATACTGTCTACAGGGTCAGAAAGCTCATGAAAGAGGGAAAAACCTTCAAATCGAGGGGAGTTGTAGAAGGCTATGCCCACCTCGTCTATCGCCAAATTTGGCAAAAATAAGTCAGTGGCTCCCTCCACCGTGTCCAGGGCGATCAAGGCCGCCGGAGAAAAAGTCCAAGATGTACTTGGAAAGACTATTAATAATAGGACAGCAACAAAATGTCCATTTGGAGCGGACCAAACGACTGCTTAACAACCTGAGGCATCATGGCAATCGTGTTATCTTATTCTCGGATGAAAAAACATGCAAAGTTGACCCCATTTTCAACAAGCAGAATAATCTACAACAAATAATAATATATTATACAATTGGTATCATAAAACGAGATTCGAGTAATCAAAACACATACGTAATGCACAGTGCTAAATAGTCGATTTATTTGCTTGCCACATCTTTAGTCCGAAAATATCCATAATGTGCGGCAAATAAGAGCAATGTAGTCCAAATGTTGTTGAAATATATAATTCTGATCTGCATTACTTGTTTAAAAAAAAAAAATTTAAATCGATAATTTTATAGAAACATGTGAGAATCATTTTTTTGGATATTTGACAGACTTTCAAATCAAAACACATCCATGAAAAACATTTTTTCGGAGGATTTAAGTTTATTTTCTTGATCAGATGAAAAAAATGAAAAATATCCTCTGATCCCCAATTCCGATCTTTTGTCATTACAGAACAGCCGAATTATTGGGTGTGGAGTATATTTTAATCGTGAGTTTGGCAACTCATATTTGTAAGACAACATTGTTTATTGAACTGAAACCAAGTCAGCTGATTAGTATGGAGATTGGCCAGCAACCTAACAATATAAATGCATTTACCTTCCCCGTGAGTGGAAACGCCACGCAGTACTCATTATGATATCCACCGAACATGAAACGAAAAATATTACAGACATGTTGAAAGTTGCTGAATCGTTTGTCTGTAATGTAAAACATGAGCTAATGAATCAAATTATGACTTTGAATCTTTGCCTATCTGAAAAAAAAAAACATTCCAAATGGTTTAACCCAAAGCAAGACGAAGAATTCATTGACAAGCTCCAGAATATGGTGGGAAACAACTCAGGACAGTCCATGGGAGCCCTAGCCATGTAAATGAACGTGAATGAGAAGACAATCATAAAACTGTAAGAACTAGCACATTTGTGCCCTGACCATGGAGATGAATGTCAATGAGAAGCCAATCGAAAAACCGTATGATTGAGAACATCGGGCCCAAGGTATGTAAAATGTAGAACAGTTGATTGTTTTTTTAATCCCACTTTATTCAAATGTGGAATGACAAACAAGATATTATTTAAATACTCAAAATTGAAATTTCCTATCTATAGCTTAATTCAGCAATGAGTTTTAACCTCTGGATTATAATGAATTGAATCACAAATCGTGTTGAAGACACTTACATTTTTGATTGTAGTTCGTAAACCACTCATCTGACTGATGCACATTTGAAGTTATGCAATAAAACTATTACTACAATTTTTTTATTTTGTTTTAAAAGACTATAGTTGACTTTTCCCAAATTTTTGTATCTTAAACTTTTAAAATTAAGAAAGTCTTGTGATTTTAAAATTAAACCAATTTACGTGTAATATTCATTACCATAAATGATTATTGTAAGAATTTATTTCTTACTCTTGACCAGGTTTTTTTTGCATTTTATGATTTAAATCAAAAATAAAAATTATCAAATTATTCAAAGGTGCTAATAGCAAAGGATCAATTTGTAAAAAAGTTCCATCTATTCAATTAGTTACTTTTTATCATTAAGCATAAAACAAAAATAACGAATAAATGAAAACAAATACAAATAATGTTGGGAAGATTCGTCTTGAATAAATTTATATGATAATATTGTAGGGTTTGAAGTTACAAAATTATATGGTACAAACAAAGTTATAGATTTAAAGATAGTCCAACTTAATCTTCAATTTATGACTGCACATAATCTCATAACTTACACTCCAATTTTTCATATATTTGTTTTTAATGTATGACTTGATTTTTTTAAATTTTTTAATCACTTTAAATTGTCAATAAAATAACTAATGCAAAAAAAAAAAAAAAGTTTTCAAAATTATAAATCATTCATAAATAGCAGAGTTGAAGTAGTGAAATGAAGTATTCTACATAAAAGTGGCAAGGTGATAAGGAAATTCATATTTCTCAATTGAAAATGAATCAAGGATGAAATGAAGAACCAGAGTAAGAAATCTCGAAAGAATAGGGATGGACATAAAAAGAGCTTGTAGAAGCTTTTTCTGTTTTGTTGTCAGTGGGATGTTTTCCCCATTAAAATTTTATATTCGAAAATGTCAAAGCCTATCTCAGAAAACAGAAGAATATCACGATTCAGGTGGAAAATTTATTTAAAATTTAAAAAAAAACGACTTTTAGTTGTTATTCACCAATTATGCAATAATTCAGAATTCTTTTTGATCTATATCAACACTCTAAAGGTTTTTGTTGCTCAATCATTGACTCTCTAGGAATTAAATACAAACTTGAGCTACCCAAACTTGAAAAAGTCAGTATTAAACTCCTCTACAAGCCCCATTTTTTATAGCCCATTTACATCTATGTGGGCAGCAACTTTAGGTGAATTTATGAGGAATATAGACTCTCAGCAGTCATGTGCATCGAAGATTTCAAGGCAAAACTTTCCCCCTATATCCAGGTAAATATTGTCGGTCATAAAAATGGGGCCTGTTCACATTGCAAAAGACCTTCTTTGTTAACAACATCGCTTTCTGGGAGAATTTGCCCACCATACAGTTTGGACGTAAATCCTCTTGACTTGTCTTTCTGGCTGCAAATCGAGAAAAGAGTCTGTAGCATCTGACACCTGAACGTTGAAGCCATAAAGGCCACTGTTGACTAGGAGTGGGAGTTATGTTCTCGAACTTCATTCACAATACTTACAAACCTTTTTGCAATAGGCTAATCTTCATCTGTGTGGCCTGTGCGGCCGAATAGACTATACCAATTTGTCATTAGCTATGTATCAGAAAAAGATTAATAAATATTATAGCTAAGTGTATAGTTAAAGAATAGAAGGTTATTTTCTTTTTTCTTTCCAAGTGTTGAGGTTTCAAGTTTTCAACCGGTGTGTTTATTGATTGTATTTTATTGAATTAAATTGTTGTTTTGATTTTTTTTTTTTTTTGCCATCATGAAGAATAAAAATCTATTAGGCTTCATAAAATAATAATCTGAATTAACCAGCAGATTATACAGTTGGGCGAACCAGACAGCCTCCTTTAGAAAATTGAGGTAATATAACATATGTCTATCCATGTCTTCGTTGGCATTCATTCACCATAGAAAACATAGAAAAACCAATTATGAAAAAGCTAATCAAATATTGAGACATACTGTTAATTTTGAGAAATTAATATTTCAAAACTATTCTTATCAAGAAGCCCCATATTTTGAATATATGTACTTTAAAATATCTTAACTTTACTCTTTATATCTTTAGTTCTTATGAAGGTATATTACTATAAGTAAATGTAATTAGAAAGCTTATCTTAAAAGCTTGCATTTAAGTACTTACTTTCTGAAGGAAAAAAAATCAAATGTAGGTTATTCTAAAAGAAATAATTACATTAAAGTTGGAGTAAAAAACACTCATTGTAGGATAATTCAAAATGATGAAAAGAATGAAGGTGGATGAAATATTAATCTTTTTAAAATTTTGTTAAAAAGTATTTTGTTGATAAAATAATGTATTATCTTCATATACATATATAATTTTCATGATTTGGCTTTTACGTACAGGGTGGGTAGCAAAACTTGGAATTTTGATAACTTTTTTTGTTCGGCTAATGACTTTTATAAAACATATAGAGAAATACTAAAGTCAAAACTTGATTCAATAACAACCTGCAGACGAGGTCGGATGTTCAAGCAGCTGTTAATGATGAACTAGTTAGAAAGGTTATCCAACTCATTGGTGATTGTGGACTTCAGAGACTTTACACTCAGATGAGAGGTCCTATTTCTCTTTTATTCCAAAACACCCCCAATGTATAATCCAATGTACTAATATCGGGTTTATACTGGACCACACGTTACCAGGGGATTTATTAAAATCTGAACACCTTATAATTCACTAATCAATGAAGGTTAATTGATTGAAATTAATTCATATTTCAATATATTAAATAAACAATTATTTATAAAACCATACAAATCTGAGCTCTCTAGCTTACATACAAGATGAAAAAAAGACAATTGATATTGATCAACGAATTTCCATTCGCGCACTCCCAACAGTTGGGCGTCTGCAGTACCACCGTTTACGCCGTCAGCAAGTCCTAAACGTTGAACAGGAAGAAAAGCCCTGTCAAAAAGGCCAAAGTAGATCCGGAGGAAACCCCCTCAAGTCCATTATAACCTTACAAGAGATCTTGGGGGTTTCAGGGCAGACAGTCCAGAGAGCAATAAAACAAGTGGGTGAACAAATACTTGTGAGGGTAGAGATCCCATTCTTGACACCAGCAATGAGAGAAACCTATTTTATCTGTTGCAAGATTATTTTAATTACCACTTTTGGTCCCCTGCAGTCCTAATGCCCACCCCTCGACTACCTTTTTTAGATACATATCGAGGGGAAGGCCTGAAGTGTCCGTCATCCAAATACCGAGGCCCTCAACCTCACTGTCTACTAGCACTCGGATGCCTTGACAGAGGACTCCATCTCCAGCAAGTACAAGGCTTTCCAAAACCTCCCAGAAGCCATCATTTCTGCTAAAGTCGGCTAAATTAACGATAAAGAGATCTCAGACACATATCCATTTATATGTTCAAATTATTTTGTTAATGAATAAATTATTTCCTGTTGAAGATCAAAATTCAAAGTTTTCAGATTTTAATTGTCACTCGGTATAGGAGTAGAAATCGACCATATTCTGGGAGCAAAACTCTTCCACTACAACACTTTTTGGTGACACTTTTGCGTGGCAAAATAAGGAACACGTTTTCTTTTTTTGTTTTTGTTGAATCATTTTCCAATTTACAGGATCTTCAAGGCCATGAATAAAAACTGAATATTGAAACTCTAAAATGCTTTCAGGACAACCTAAACAGTTGAATTTAAACAGAAATACAGTTGTTTTATTTTAATTCTAAGTTTTGGTTTTGCACTTTCTATGTGTAAAATTCAAATTTAATAATGGAAAAAACGAACTTTATTATGTATTGAACACCTGCTTTTACTAGTTTGGAGTACATTCTTAATTATTTGCATAATTTCATAAGTACATTTTTTTAAATGCTTGTAAATCGAGATTGCGTGAAGGAATTTATACAATTTTAACACGTCTAAAAAGTAGAAAAACAACTATTTGGAAACAATTTTGTTCAAATACAATTACATAAAATACGGATTGCAAAAATTGAATAAATACTACCAACTCTACCAGGCAGGACACCCGCAAACTAATATGTTAAAAGTTGGCTCGTGTGGACAAGAAGAACCTATACATTCAAGAGACATCCAAAGGCCTAGTATACCTTGAGTGAAAGCTAAGAAGAGGCGTTCCTACAAACACTTCCTTGACAATCACATCACTTGAGTAAATAAAGACATGAAAGAGATTTGGATTGTCGTTCCAGTAAAACAGTAGAAGATAATTATATTAATTCTGTTGCAATAAACATTTATGACATGGGGTACACAGTTTAGGACAGTAATACCTTTAGATATGAGTGCCACAATACACGAGCTTTTTATTAAGCTAAATGCTGGCCGAGAGTTGGCAACAGGACGGATGAGTTGCTTGAAGCTTATTTTTTACTTATTTTTTATGGGATAAATTGCTTTGACTTAGAAGCTTCGTCCGAGAAGGAATTAAACTTTGTTTGTCAAAGTATACTGTTAATTAGTTTATCTATTTGTATAAGGATGTATTATTTTTTAACGTCAACTAAAAAAAAAAAAGTTGATAGGTAGACTTTTCAAAAAATTATCAGAGTCAGACAGAATTAGGGCTGATATAGTAGGGGGTTATACTGCTGCTTGGTACGTTTTTCTCTCTCGTTGCAGTAAGTATATACCGGGTCAACCATTTTATTTACTCATCTCTATTAGGGAAATTATGAGAGATTAAGAGTCTTTTTTTTTTAATTGATAAAAAAATACGATTTACAATCTCTTCCATGCCTGCCAACACGGTAAATCGTCTTTCTTGAGGCCTCCTGTCTGCTCTCCAATGACATTCCGGGACAATTTCGCGCAGAGAAGCACTACTATCTCAATCGTCTTCTTGTTTTGTTTGTCGTTGGTTACTAGGACAAAGTTTTTCTTAGAAATCGATAAGTAATTATGTGCTCTTCTACTTTGCTCATAAGAAGAAGAAAAAATAAAGGTTATTTACCTCTAAAAAATAATAATTGCTGGCCCGGTAATTAATCAAATATTAAATATTTTGACATCATAAAATTTTGGTTATTTAATTTTTAAATTAATAGATTAAATAGAGAGGTAAGACTTGAATCAATAAGCATAATTTTATATAAAAAAACTTAGCATTTGTTTATACAAAAAAGTAGATAAGGACTTACAAAATGACAAAATAATTCCTAGGTGACGAAAACTCAGTTGTATCGTGGAGCAATTAAGCAAGTTTCCAAATCTTTCTAAGTGAGCTTCACGATACTTCGCAACTATTCAGAATTTCAGCCGTAGTCAGAATTGAATAGTATTTATCTATTTGGAATGGCCGTTTATATTAATCAATTTGTGGTAATATTATAGCCTTTGTGTCAGCTGATGTCTTTGCTTTTCAACAAAAGTCCCGACCCTATTAATATATTTTCTATGAGAAATTATCAAGAAAAGAAAGATTTATATTATAGATATATTATTAATGTGTGTATATCATACATGACAGAAGGTAATGGGTGGCTAGAAATAACATCCAAGAAAGGAATGGAAAAAAATATGATGTATGAGACAATCAATCTTAGACAAATCTTATTACTAGTATGTAGTATGGAACTCTATGGTACATTATCTTACTTCGCCTACTTCTTCGAGTATTGTTATTAGATATCATTTACAATTTATCATTATTTTTAATGGAAATGAATACGACCAGTGTATGTTACTTGATATTAATATATTATACTAATATGTGTGTACCATGGATTCTTATTTTCCGGGAAATGGTTGTTGAGTGGTATACCGGGAAATAATATTCCAAATTTCGGGATTTCAGAAATTGGTTCGAGCACTATTGCTTTTAAACATTTTTTTCCAAAGGTCAAATCCATGTCAAGTGTCACTTTTTGAAATTTTTTGACATGGTCATCACCGATTTTGATAATTTTTAGTTAAGGTGTTCATCCCAACAAAAGAACCATATATCTGAAGTTTTAGACTTATATGAGTGTAAGGGCCAGTTGTGGAGAACCTCAAAGTGCGCCCCTTTTCAAAGGATACTCGCACTTCAGTGGGACATGACTACATGACTTCACTTAGACTCAACTTATTTCAACTCTCGAAAACTAGTGATTTAGTTTTACTTATATTAAAAAAGGCATATTTGGTGAAAAATACTCTTCTAATATTTTTGCAAAATATTAGGAAAAGTCCCCCAGCCATGTTTCCAGCTTGATTTTGCCAAAAAATGTTCAAAATTTAACCCAGTCGTACACTACGACAATGCAAAAAATTAGAGTATAATATTAATGGAACTATCTTCATTCAGGTCTATAAATGAAAAAGTTATATTTGTCATATTGGTATGTTCCTTATTTTAGTTTTGTTTTACAGAATGTGAATTTGTTGACATGGAAGACTTTGTTTAAAACTACAGCTTTAGACTTCAGAGTGTTTAGCAAGGTTGTCATCATTGCCACCTAAATCCCCTAAAGTACACCAAAAACAAAGCCTAAATATTTTCTAATTGATCATGTACCTTTATCCTGGTTTAAATAACTGTATATTTGCATCATATTCATCTTAGGTATACTAAGAAAGAAAAAATCAGAAGAAGAAATGTACTATTATGACTTTTTTCAGATATAGGTCGAAATGAAGATGATTTCATTATGATCCCATTCCAGTTTTTTGCTTAGTCATAATGTATGACTTGTTTTAACTTTAACAAAAAAAAAATTACAATGTAAACTTGTGCTGGGGCACCATTTTTAATATTTTGCAATAATGTTTACTTGTTATTTTTTGTAAAAATATAATTTGTATATATTACTAGCTAAGTGTCATCCGGCATTGCTCGGGCCAAGGAGTGGGACGGAAATCACATTCACAATTGGCAATATTATTTCTTCTTTATGTTTAGACCCCTAAAATGTGGGCATGCATGAAAAAATTTGTCTAGATGAAAAGTCCATTTATTGTCAAATCAAAATTTGCAAAGAAAATGGAAAAACACTTTTTTGCACGAATTTAGCAAGGGAAAAATTATTAGCATTGTGAAGAAGAACAAAAACCTAGCCCAATTGTATTTGTTCTTAAAAACCAAACAGTTATATAGAATAATGTTGTCAAAAAAATAAACATTAACAATTTGTTCATTTTTGCAAATATTACAAAAATTATGCAATAATTTTTTTGGAAATTTAAATAATTTATCGTGCTTATAGTATTAGAGTCTACAACTTTATGAGCAAAATGCGTTGTTTTGTGAGATTTCTTATTAAACAAATTAAAAATTTACGTTTGATGAATAATTGAGAAAAAAAAAAAAAAAGGAAAAAAGGTGAAACATTATACAAAAAATGAAAGATATTTCAATTAAACGTCGATTTTTATAATTCAAATTTATATGCAAACTACTTTCCAGACAAATTTCCAACAAACTTTATTTTATTTTCGAATCCAAAATACGATTGGAAATCCATTTTTTGGACACTTGAAAAACAAAAAACGAAAGTGTATTTTGACCGATTTCTTAGATTACCAATTACTTTTTTGATTTTAAATAAATTTAAAAAAACGTATAGTTGTTTTTTGAAACACCAGTTACTTTTTGATTCATAAATCAACCCCCTTATGGTTATGTTCTCTTTGATCTCCAAAAAACAATTTTTGAGTTATGGGTATAGAATAAGCCCCCTAAATGCCCCTCAAAAATTGACATCCCTGTTTTAGCTTGACGATCTTCAATAGAGGCACACATGCAGAATATTAGTCCTCCAGGTTTAACAGTGTGGGAACCCATAAAGGGCACAAAAACGCATACTCTATTTTACAAATATACACATTATTTATTTACATTAAAGGAAAATTATATATTTTTATAATATTATTAGGTATGACTTAAGCAAAATATTTTATATTAACTTATGATGTGATTGTTCCAATTTTCATAGTTATGAAATACATATGGCATCATCAACAAATGAACTATCGAACCGGGAAAACGGGAGTCTTGTTAGGAAATCCTAATATGTACATACTTTGAGAAGAGAGAAAAAAGATTAAAAGAACCAAGAGTAGTACTTTTAATAATAGTTCAATCTCAAAGGCAATTATGCTTTTCTGATTGTATAAGATTTTTTTCCAATTATAGATAACTATAAATGACTTTTAATAGCTTCATATTTAGAATACAAATAAAATATAGCTAAATGAGCCATAAATAATAAAAGTTTGTGGTTTATAGAACCATATGACTGTTTTTATGAAAGTTTTAAAATCTTTTAAGATGAGTCTTTATAGTTTTTATTATAAGACATTTTTTTAATACTATGAGTGTCTTAAGTAGTTCAAACTTGATAATTTGTATCCTTCCATAATTTGTCAATCTACACCGCAGTTGAAGGTTGGGTCCAAGAAGTATTTGTGTGACGGATCTCCTCGACGCACCACTCTCAACTGGAGATAGTCTCCATATCATGTCTTGCTCCATGAAGCTTTTAACTATTGTCAAGGAGCTAAAGGAGGATCAAAAAGGCTTTGAAAAGTAAGGCTTGTAGTAGGGTGCAAAACATATGTATTGATTAGTTCCTGACCGGTTTATCAGCGAAAATTGAGGGCAGGTCGACTACAAGCATGCAAACTCTTGCTACGGAGCTCCAAGTCGATCCTAAGATAATCTGATCAGTTGTAAACTATTTTAGAAATGACTGTTATGTCAGACAGAAGCTCATTGGTCTAGTTTTGATCTAAAAAAAAACCTTGTTAGGATTATGATGTTGGATAATGTGGCATCTTTGATCAACTGACCATTCGCCACCAGACTATACTGTGTAGGATGAAGTTAAGGTGAAGGCATGTCCAACATTTTACTATATTATTCAAAGATTTAGTGATTTCGAAGTAAACACCTTTATAGTCCTTGTAGATGCAGTGTTGACTGGAGAGTGGGGACCATTTCGAAAAATTAATATATTATCTATAATTAATCTCTTGTCGAATCAATTATCAACCTTACTTTCGTGGTTTATAAGAATAAGCGTATCAAATTCAATATAAAATAATTGTTTCTAATCTGGTTTCTTACACTGTAAGTGACTTAACATCACATCAGTAAATCCGAATCTCAATATTAAATATGTATTATATACAGGGTAGGGCAGCAAAGGGTGGACTTAATTAATGTTTATTTTCTCATTACTACGAAAAAGTTTAGTGATAATTTTGAATATTCTGTTTACGGTGTCCTTTTTACATAAACAAGCTTTACTAATCATTCAGTAATTTCATCCTCATGGGCGAGTGACAAGCAAAAAGCAGCGCTTTTCAGATCTCCTAAAGGATGGAGTTGATGTGAGGAAGATTACAGACATTGTAAAGTATTCTAGGAGCCTGGTTTTTAAGTTGGCCAAGACAAATAAAAATGAAGAAGACCTATCTGGAATGTCAGGAAGGGTAAGGCGTAATTTAAAGAGGGATACTAAGTTCTTCTTAAGTTTGGAGAAGAATATATAGGAAGATCCCATTAAGTCGATCATTCGCCTCACCATCGACTTCTCTGTGGCTCCTAGGACCAATAAAGCCCAATTTGGGATTCGTTTCTTTCACAAAGATCCTACACCACCTTCTGACAAGCGACATGTGAGCCAGGAGGCTCAAGAGTTGCAAGAAAATCCTTACATAGATCAAGGAAAATGGGTCGATTGTGAAAATTTTCTCGGACAAGAAAATTTTCAAAGTGGATATATTCCACAACTGCCGTAAAACCACTGACTTGCAGAAACAAAGGTAGAAGTCCAAGGGGTTTACCACACCAAATATCCGGCCTAAACAATGGTCCTCGGCGTTATAGCCTCTCATGGAAAGAAGATGCCTCTGTTCTCTTTCAAAGCTGAACAGATAATCGGCCAGGAGGCATACTATAATGTGCTAAGGTACACCATCTTGCCAACTACTCGTAGGGTAGTTGGATATGCGTGGGCTCAGAACAGCGGCCCTCTCACACGTCCGCCAAGGTAAATATTTATGCACAGATAACATGACTCGATTCTGGTCCAAAGAGATATGCCCCCTTTCTCGCCAGTATAGGTTATACCAGTATTCGTATTTGTATAGGGAACATTTGAAAGGGAAACCCACATCACCTAACACCTAAATTTGGACTCCCAGAAGTCCTGCAATGTAGCTGGAGGAACAACTTATAAGAAAGGATAGTCTTCAACTACTGCATGGCCTTCAGGTGACCTTCAAAGGCTGTAATTGATACTGAAAGTGGTCATATTGAGTGAAATTTTTTGCAAAAATCTTGTCTACATGTTTTGTTATCATTATTTTTTTTCGAATTATTGAAGATATTAAATTATTAATGTATTTTTAAATCTTGACTATCTATAGTTCATTTAATTTCATTTACCCATTGGATGTGCATTTAAAGTATCAAAGTTTATTGTCACAATTACATATTGATAAATTCATATAAATTTGATTTTTAAGGTAAAATCAAGCCTAATTTTATCAAACTAAACAAATAAAATTGTTAAAATATAGTTAATTTATTTTGGTATATCAACTTATTCGAAAAATTTATTTAATTATTCTATATTTGATCAAATGTCCATGAAATATTAGGATGTATGTTCACATAACCAAAAATAATACATCGGGATTTTTTTCTTTTCTTGATTTTTTTCAAGATTGTTTTCATGCTACCATACTATATATTTAATACACATTTAAAATAATAAATAAACCACAAATTTTTTTATATTTTATCAAAATTGAAACTGGGTTATTCCATATTAAATTGCCAAAAAATATACAATTTTAATACAAAACTATATGATTGATAATTTTACAATATTTTATAAGATATCAATTTAATCAACTGCAATTCATTTTTAATATTTTGAAATAGCTCGAAAAATGAAATTATTATCTTCAAAATTTCACACATATGGTTAAGGGATTTATAACTAAAATGAATCTAATTTGACAAAAAAACAACTGATTTTACATTTTCAAATTATATGATATTATATTTCCAAAATGAGCTAATATTATAAAAATACTGAAGTAATACTTTGTTTCTTAAAATTAAAGCACAGTTTCAAAAGATATGAGTATTTAAAATTTATTGTATTTTTTAGTTAGATAGATATAGAGTTTGCAAATAAAAAAACTTTTCTGCTTTTTGATGTAGAATGACCTCTTTTTTCATTCAAACTTTATTAAACAGTCCATATGAGTTTGAATCACTAACATACTCTGTCTAAAAAGTATTAGTTCAAGGTAATGATAGTATTAAAAAAAACAGTTCCCACAAAAAAAAATATAAATATAAACAAATGTTTTTTTAAAGTTGTCCTAATACATTGAAAAACAGGCAAAATTTTATTTATAGTTTTAAATCTTTCTATAGCACTTAAAATTACGCTCCATTGCTACAAATTTTTGCAAATGATAGGTTTAAAGTCAACTCAATCCTTAATATTTGATTTTTTTTTTTTCATGATGCGCCTCATTTAAAATTTTACCCTTTAGAAGTACCAATTTTTTTTAATTAAAGTCATTTTACTTTGATACTTATCATTGTGTATTGGAATTTGGTAACAAATAATAGAGGAGTTAAAAACTGCGGCTTCCACCCAACGAGTCAAAAATAATTGAAGAGTAGGGCATAATCGATTATTTTAGCTTACAGATCGATTTCCACATAAAATGATCTTGCTTTTATGTTAGAATGTTATGTATATTATTAAATATTCAGTCATTTGTATGAAAAATTGTTAATTTGTAGGACGTTTAGGGTAACTCATGAGTGTTTTGAAGATTAGTAATAATTATATCTTTGAAACGGTGGATATTACAAAGAAAAATTGATTTTTTTTTGAGCAACCTCGAAGTCATACAATTTATTGTATTATACAATATTTACACACCTTTAGGTTTAATGACAAAATTCAATCTCTAAAGGAAATCATTACAGTTGTCACGAATAATGTACTTGGACAAGTGGGCCCTTACATGCTTGATATTGGTCTTCAGTAGATTGAGGTTCCTGTCGTAGGTGCTAGCAACCATTTTTTCTGGAATTGTAGAAGAAGACTGCCACAAACTTACAAATTGGCAATTTTAATGCATATTTATATACAAAAAATAATACGACGTATATAATGAAATAGGTTGCATATTATTAAACCTAATATAAAACTAAATAAACTGATAGATTACTGTTACTTTCATTTTTATAAAATAGATATCTCATGGGACCGATTTTCCATATACTTATCTTATAAAAGTCGGATCCACTTATAATTATAAACATGCCTGTTTAACATATCAGTACTTGTTATATTATGCAAAATCAGCATGCTCTATTGTTTTAAAAATCATTGTTTTGATTCATTAACAATGTAACGATTTCATAAATATTGTAAAGTCTACTAAACAGGATGATTCTTAATTTTTTTGGTCTTCCCCCATCAACTCTAAATGTAAATTAACAACAACAGAGTTTCTCAATCATTTTTCAACACGAAGAACCTCTCTTGATTCAGAAACCTTCAGATATAATCTCAAATTCTAATAATATTATACATTTATGAAATAAACAATCCTCTTTAAATGTTTTTTGTCGAAAAATCAAGATTGAGTATCACTTCTCCAAATTATTCAAGTCCAAAGCATTAGTGAGCGTAGCTCAAAGATGATTGAACTACAACTGGAGCACTTTCACACTATTAGAAGAACGATAAAACCGCTAAAATTTTGGTCATTTATATTAATTTATTTTACTTTTTCCATTTCTACCTCAAATTTGAGAGTAAAAGATTTTTTTTTAATTTTGTAAGACAATTGAAGTTATGTCTCAAGATAAGCTACAATATTTTTTTCTATGCTCTATCAGTGACTCTCTACTGTTTTCCATTGTCAAATTTACCTCTCATGTAGCTGGATACTCTACGAAAACTCAGACATCAGTTCCCTCAGAGACACTGCAATCTCCCTAAGTGTGTAGATTACGTTGGAAGATGGATCTTTCATTTTCGTAAACGAATTTTCCAGACTGAAATAAGATTTTCTTATATTTTATGTAGTATATTCACATAAGATCTCAATATCTCACGCAAGGATACGTTCACAAACGTTAGAATCCTTTGTTTCATCTCAAACAAATTATCAGGCTTAACTTGATGACATTTCACGAAACCTCGTTATTAGATGTCCCTTAAGACAGTGGTTCCCAAACTATTTTAATTAAACAAATTATTTGGATTACAAATCGTTTGGGAACAATGACCATTTATCACCTTATATTATCTCATTTTATTTGGTAATGTGAGTTATATCAATTTAATTTTTGTTTTAAAATTAATTTGAATATTTGGGAGCATTGCCATTCGATCTAACCCTGTACAAATATTGCCTTTTGATTTTAAACTGCTGCCTTAGCTACCGTTGAGAGAGCATTTCCTAAAGGTGGTCGATTATTTAAGGATGGAAGTCAAAGTTCTAAAGATAAAAACTTACTTATATCAATGAATCAAATATTTTGTAGGTAAAACATTGGCTTAATGATTTTATGGTTGTTTTTATTCTTGTACCTTAAGTCTCTTTATTTTGAGGAATAAATAATTTATATAAATTTCAGGAATTTAATTACAATCAAAATCAAATTCATTCTTTGATTCAAAACTCCTATTCGAGTGGGAAAAAAACGTGAGGGCGCTCAGGATTTCTTGAGCGGACGAATACTCTCTTCAAATCATATTATACTTAATATTTTTCGGAAACTTTTTGAATCAACCATGATTTTTTTATCCTTAAAAAAGAGTCTGGCTTATATCATAATCAAATATTTACAGACTTTTTGTTGTCTCAATAGGATTTTTAAATTGCTTCAACTGATATTCTATATTAATGAAAGTCAAATTTATTTAAAATGTTTGAACTACGTGTATGCAAAAGATTTCAAATTTTTCCAAACATTTTTTAGAGGTAAAAAAATCTGCAATCATATGTTAAATATATTGCTTGCCAATGCCCATTGACCAGTCACCTTGCGCCTGCATTTTCTGTTTTAGTCACACAGTATATTTGTATGAAAATATTCTTATTGTCAGCAATATTTTTGCCCAAAATTGCACATATGAGTGCATGATGAAGTATATCATTTTAAGAAATATAAATAGTTTTTTAAAACGACAGAGTTTCTTGAACGTACAAAATGATTTTTAGAACCATAATGAGCCGATACAAGTGTAGATTTAGCCGTTAAACGGTATGAACATTGAGAAAAATCTTATGGGAACATATATGGACAGGATACTGTTTAACAAAAACTAATTATGGACGAAAAATTTTTTTCGAATCTTGTTCCTAATTTTGAACAATGGCATCAAAATATTATGTGAACATTTGTAAGCTATGCTAAATAACCGAACGTGGGGGAATGCCCCAATGATGCACGTCCAATTTGCGAAAAAAAAAATGTGTTCCACTTGATAAGATCGCCTCCCTATTAAACTATAAACGAATAAAACTACAGCCTATTGTATGGAAGACCGTCAAACTGGTACCTATAACTGCAAAGAAAACAATCTTATCACTCAACGTGCACCAAATTTAAGTGTTCTCAATGAACAAAAACTGAGTAATGTACTAAACTCAAGTTAAATTATAGTATTATAATCTACTCGTCAATTTGAGGCTGGTTGAAGCAAGTTATTGAAGCCAAAGAGTTTATATACCAAATCGGATATCTCAAAATATCATGTGTTATGTAATAATTGTATCAATAATAAGAAGAGGTAAGAAAAGTTTTTATGCTAAAAGACTCAGTCAAGCATTAAGTCTTTTTTTAAACAGTCATAGTCCTTGAATATTTGTATCAAGTGCATTTTTAGTTATTAAATATTTTTATCAACTTCATTTGAGTCCTTAAATATATTTAGAAACTAATTTTAAGTCAATAATTGTATTTTAAAACTTATTGTGGGAATGTTTGTATTGAGTTCCGTATTTAAATGTCCATGTCCAGTTGAGAGTCTCAGCTATCGAGTCTAAATCAAGTCACTACTATTTCATTATAAAATCAAGTCGAGTAGCAAGTCTCCATTCCATTTCCCATCCACTGATGATTAGTAGAAAAATTATGTACTAATCTAAAATGTGTCAAAATTACACTAACGCACGGTACATAAGAGAAAAAATACATTCTATAGAAAAACAAATGATTTATATAAAAATATGTTATTGATGCTTCATTTTAGGTTTCTTGGTTTGCAATGTAATTGTGATATAAATTTTAAAGAGGGTGGAATATATTTTTATTGAAACTTGTTTTTACACTATTTAATGTCAAATGGTTAATCATTTGCATATTGCGTAGAAGAGAATGAGTCATAATAAAACCTTTTGTTATTTCTTCCTTATCATTTTTTTTATTATTCAGATATGCAGGTAACTTGTATTCAAGAATGATCATATGATTTTTTCATTTCTAACTGAACAAAACATGAGAAAAACATAAGATTAGAAGAAAATACATTCAGAAGTTTAAAAAAGTACTCAATCATGTCACATAGTCTCCTCCGGCTCGTCGTGACAATGGGTTTTCAACTCCCACAACTGCCAGGAGAGCTCCTCTTCCTTCACTAACTTCGTCACCAGCAGAGCACCGCGTGTGAAGTATTCATGGCTATCAAAATCGTAATTCCGGACCAGGTGCTTCAGCTTACGAAAGACAAATCACTCACAGAAGTGAAGATCCGGACCGTAGGGACTCTGTTGGATCGTTCCACCTTTTTCCACGTTAAGAACGGCTATGTGGGGACGTACATTGTTCCACAAGTGTAGAAGTACGTTCAGGTGAGTTTTGTTCTTCTTTAGGCTTCTGGGTTTGTTCTTTACGAGTTCCTTGACTTGAGCGATGCTGTAATGTGTACTAGTCTCCGGGGGACGTCCTGATGAGACACCTTTCTCTAGTTTAAAAGTGCCATCCCAGATCTCATCAGCCAACTGCAAGATTGTTTCAAAATTAGGGAGGGGATCTGGGTAAATGATAGTGAGGTCGGTGTGGATCTCAGAAACTAGTTTGCCCGGTTTGATGCGTATCAAAAAGTTCTAGCTGAAATTGTGAGTCTCCATGTTCAACGATGAATGGAGAAACACTTGAAAATGTGATATGTAGGCATTAGTTTTTTAATCTCTGAATAACGATGAAATATTTTTCCCTTATATAAATCGTAAAAAATCAATGCAAGTGGAATTTTGTAACCAGATCCTCTCCTTTCCTTTATTTTTTAAGGACCTTTTTTATTTTAGAAAAGACAAATGACCTTGTTTAGAAAGACTTATTCAAATTTATCGTTGTTTTGTAAGCTTGGTCTAAATTTTTGATCTGAATCAATTCGAAATGAAGGGGGAGTTGAATAAAAATACCATTCGATATTATATAAGAACATAATCACGTAACTTTTAATTGTTTGTTTCTTTCAAGCAGGAGAAGCTTATGGCTCTTTGCCCTCCCTTGCTCAGACAACTTCGCTTATCACTCAAGTTATCTGACTACCTTATGGGCAGCTTCCAAGTAGCCCTCCTACAGCTTTGACTTAACCACTAGGACTTTGTAGATTAAAACATCTTAGAGAGAAATGTCTACCGCATCTCTGATCCAAATTTGAATTATCTCCGAGCTGCTATTATAGCAGTGCGGTTTGCAACGTTCACGGCTTACATTGTCAAGAGTTTCCATTGGTTCGCTGGTGTGTAGATGCTGTTGTTGCTTGGGATGGAGGAAATATCTTTAGCTAAATGTAGTTTGGTGTTGCTGTTTCTTGATTTCATAAAATTAACGTTTTCGTAATTTATCTACGGACTGGAGGTTTTGTGTTCTTTCTTCGTATGAATTGAATCAGTCGTTTAGGTCATCTAAGATTGGAATAAACTTAATGAAAATTATGATTACATAGTATAGCAGTATATATCATGATCATAACATATATACATATTACATTTTTCGACAAAGTAGTCATTCGGCCATAAAGTTTTCGGTAAATTATCTTAGAACTGTAAAATGTATTTGTCTTTAATCTTCTGTACAACAAGACATTCCTTAAATTTTGATTATAAATTCAAAGGAATACTTAAATCAAAGGAATAATTCTTTTTACATTTGAAATATCAAAGCTAATTGTGTTTATTAATATTTTTCCTCGTAGGCATTTAAGTCACTTTAAAAATATAGCTCTTTCTACAAAGTGATTTATTTTTTCTAAATATGTAATATTGTATGAAAATGTTCTTTAAAGTTCAAAATATTTATAAAGAATTATAATATCAACATATTATAACAATTTATAATGTAAGTACGTAGATAATATTTTTGGGATACACATTTATATTTAAATGTGGATCATCAGCATTAAATCAATCTGGAACATTAATAACAAAAAGGAGAAAATGACAAATAATTATCTTCCTTCATAAATACTTACTGCCCAATATTTCATCAACATATTCCTTAGTCAAATGTGGGCTTTGTATTCATATTTGTAGAATAGCTTAAAACGTCCAATAATTTTAACTATAGTTCCTAACCTGTATTTGATTAAAGGGACTTTTATTGACCCAAATATGGCCTCTTTGAAGTAAAATCTATGAATTTTTCCTTTTTTTTATTGTAACGATCTGGGGCATAGCTATCTTTTACCTATAGGGGGGGAGGCTTAGCCCCAAAAACTACCAATACTGTTATATAATAACTAATAAAAAATAGGTTTTATATACACTGGCAAGAAATAGTCTAGATTTTTTTTTTTTTTTTTTTGCCATTTTCATCTATGCTGATGACTTTATCAAATTTTTTACTTTATGAAAATTATTATTATTAAAAGATATTTTTTAATTTTTTGTTTGTAAAAATCCAGCTGTTTTGGCCAGGCTTCATATCATATATAATGTTTCTCTATGGCAAGTATGAAAAATTGGTTATCATTCTATCCTGCAGATAGAAGCCATTCCATTTGGACAGAGATTAATTGGAAAGAAGTTTGATTTTCAAAAAGACAACTGTCCAAAACATACATCCAAGCTCTCCAAAAACTTCTTGGAAAAGAAAGAAGCCTCTCAAATCTAATTTATTATGCAATGGCCAGCTCCAACTCTTGATTTGAACCCCATAGAGGTATTGTGGGAACACCTAGACAGAAAAGGTCGTAAAAAGTGCCGCACAAGTAAGAATGAGCTTTGGAACATTTTGACGAGTGCTTGGAGTGATATCCCACCTGCCCATCTTGAAAAACTAACATCAAGACTGCCAAAAGTCTGTAAAGTAGTTATATCAGCAAAGAGATGACTTTTTGATGAAACTGAAATTTTAACAAAAATAATTTGATTTTTGCAAATAAATGTTTTACATACCCATATTGAGCATAATTTTTCTTCATTTTAATAGACTAAATACTATGCAACCTGGTGATAAAAACAGAGGTTTTTAGAAAAATAAGTAAAATTCCATTTTTTTCCAAACTTTTTCGTTGCAATGTAGATACTAGCAGTAGGTGCCGTTTTGCAGGGCTGTATAAAGTGGAATATAAACAAATAATGAAGGCAGAAGAAAAAAGACAGAATCAGGGATTTAGAAAGAGACAGAGGGAGAAGAAACAATGGCAGAGACAGAAAGATGGACAAAGATATAGAAAGAGAAAAGGCAAAATATATTTAATTTAATAAAAAAATTTCTGTTATTTACTAAATTTTGTTCAAAACTGTTAATGAGTATTCTTCGCCATTTGAGAAACAGTGTACTCAATACTTAGATATTGATTACTACTCTTTCTCAACCGATCTCAGAATTAACTTGCAAATGATACCACGAGGACATAGAAAGAGGAATACGTGGTCATGTGATCAAAAACACTAATGACCTCGGAGGCTAAATGGAGTATCATAGGAACATGCTTGGTTATTTTATACTTATACTTGCTAAATTTTAGACTGATTTGTTCAAACTTCTCCTGAAAACCCTTTTCACTTAAAATTAACATTTATTTCAGATGTATTTTATAACTAAAGATTTGCAATCCTAAAACATTTTTTCACCTGTTTTGGTGACCTTGTTTTTATACTATAAAAGTACTGCCTTTTTTATACACAAAAATTGACATAAATTTAATTTATGGATCTCATTTTTTTCCCAATTTTATGTCCATTATGGTCTTTGAACTTTGTTTTGAAAACCCTTTTACTTAAAATTAACATTTATTTCAGATGATTTTGAACACTCAAATTTAAATGGTATCTTACTGGTCTCATAACTATTCTTCCTACAAAGTTCTGCCAAAATCGTTATGTAACTAAATCTTCCTTATAAACAGACAAACAAACTCACAGAGGCGAAAACATGAATCTTTGGTGGAGGTAAAAATTAATTATTTTTTTTATGTAAAGATCACGGTGTTACCTCATTAACATAAAAAAAGCAGGATGTATTTTATAATCAAATGTGTTCTTTCATCTTTATTTCTTCTTATCAGTCTTATAAAAGTTGATTGGTTGAATTATAATAAAGTTTTGTTAAACTGTAAACAATATTCATGAAAACTATTAAGCACTAATTCTATAATCTGGAAAAAGTAAATGGTTTCAAACTCAATCTTTGTTTTTTTTCTGTTTTTTTGGGGGAAAAAGTTGCAATATGCATAAATCTATGTATGATTTTTTTATTAATAGTATATATTCTTTCTTAATTCATGAAATCAAATAACCGTAACTAATTACATAATAAATAGTTGAACGATCTAATAAGTTACATTGTAAAAATATTAAATTATTTATTCAATTACTCTTTCTAATTTTTGTACAACCAGATGGTCCATTGAAATTTGAACACTTACTAATTTAATAATTAATTGATTGAGTGATTAAAGTTAACTCATATTTTGATATATTAAAACATAAGCAATTAGGTCCAAAATGAAACAAATTGGAGCTCTCTAGCTTACGTACAAGTCAAGAAAATGACAATTGAACGTGGTTGACGAATTTCCATAAGCGTACTCCAAGCAGTTGGGCGTCCGTTTACGCCGTCAGTAAGTCCGAAACCTTAAAGAGGAAGAAGGGCTCCTACGACGAGTGGTTCTACTACTGTCATAGGCAAGCTCTCTTTAGTGGTAAATTGTATAAGATCACTAGCACTGAGAAGGTATGTTAAACCCCAGGTTTGGTACACCTGCTCTACATTTTTTCTGTACTAATAAACAATTCCTGAATATACATAACTTCCCTACAAAATAAGAAATATACACGGGTTATAGTACTACTACACATGAATTTAAAAAAAATGCTAAAGGATGAGCTTGTCTCAATTTTTCTAGTAATAAACAAGACTGATAAGCAGCCATAATATCGCCAGCAGTCCAAAAAATATTTTACTTGATACAAATGTATCTCTAGTTGTGAAGTATCGTGAAGCTAACATGGGCAAATGCGTAAATTTATTAAAATTACCCTTCCACCATTACAGTAGATTTTCATCAGTTGGGATGTATGTCATTATTCTATTTTTTTCTATAAACAAATATAGAAATGAGCTCTTATATAAAAGGATGCTTATGCATTGAAATCTTATTTCACTAACTAAATTTATTAATTAAAAAATATAACTAAAATTATATAATATCAAAATATTTAATTTGTGATTATTTATTATATATGTACAAAATCTGAGGGTAAAAACTCATCAAACCAAATTGCAGTGCAACCCCTTACCGTACCATCATTATCGTACACACAGTAAAATGTTTTAACACCATTGCCTTTGACACAAAATTAATGTTATGGTCAAATTTGAAAAAAAAAAATACTTTGAAGCTTAAAAGGCGCCTAAATTAATCATTAATTAGATTTCAATTTGGTATTTCCAGACCTTTGTTGCTTCCAGCCTAACATAAGATACAAATTTGTAAACTCCCATTATATTTTTTAGCCTATAATGAGCTGTTTATCATGGATACCAAATTAAGGTATGTACAATGTACATATGTAGGCTTTTAACCTGTCATTTAAAACGTCACGCATACATATATTCGAGTGATTCAATAGGCAAAACCACATACACAATAAAAGATCATTAACTGTCGGATGTTTCGGCACGATTAAAACAAATAGTTGTCATAGTTTGATTATACATATGAAGGTTCATTGAGTAGGAGACAAAACGGGGCCACAATATAGTGGAAGATTGGGGGTAGTTGCAACACTGGAGGGTTGAATCGGCCTCCTTTCCTCAAATATCCAAGATGATACAACAATAATGATCACATTATAATAATGCAAATTATTGTTGAAAAAAAATCAATAATTTTTGTCAAATTTAAATGGAGATATTGGATAAAAACAAAAGTTTTTTTTTTTTTTGAAAAGGGTTATTTGAGTCAAATGCAGCTAATTTTTTATTGTTTTTCTGTAGCTGATATCATTTGAATGTTTTATTATTTTGCCAACAGTTGATATGGTTTTTTTGAAATTCACAACTCACTCAGTGAGGATGATTTTAAATATATAAAAGGATCATTTACAACAATATTTCCCCTTTGTTTATTTTTCATCATTAAATTATATCATCCACACTTTATTCTTCAATAGTGTTTTCGAGTGAATTTTTTCTTCTATATACTACTGGTCAGTAGTCTACAGAATAAATCTTATGACATCTTAATCCATGATATTACATCCAAATTTAATAATTCCCTACAAAAATCTAGTTATTTATACATCAAAAAATATTGGTTAGTCTATTTTTTTAAATTGATAAAAACAATTTGATATTTTCTAAATGTTCCAACCGTCCATGCCTACAAATACAATTGCAACATTTGGAAAAAAAAGGATGCTAATGCAATTTTTGGGAGAAATATTGACTTGCACAACTTTTAAATACATTCAAACAATTGAAAATATATTTATGTGTTTTTTGATCAAACTTAACAAGTCTACGTAAAAATCAGTTTGGGTCAATTAAGTCGAAAACAAAAAAGTCAATCCGTAAATTCTACATTAATAAAGCTGAATTTGTCTGTATGAATGGATGTATGTAGGAAAAAGCGTCACCGGGTGCAATGTATAGAGCTTACCATAGTTTATATCACAAACATATATTGATCTAAGAAATAGCAATAATGTATTTGTATTTTGAAGTATTAAAAGCGTGTGCATCGAAGGTATTTGCACACGCCTGCAATAATTATGTTATTTCATATTATGCTATAAAATATAACGTCCAACGTGTACACATATTCATATACACATATAGTGTTGACCCTACGCCTATATGGTAAAGAACTCCTGATACACTACACCACAGTATTCGAAAAAACAAAACAAAAAACAATGATCAAAACTTTGACATTTGAGGCTCTTTATCTCCACATTTCTGGCTATATTAGAAGTTTGTACCACTTGTAAACATTTTTTACTTCCTAGCTGTGACAACATTTGTCAACATTTCAAGTATTTTGTAGTAATTAATTTCATTTTTTACATAAAAATTGATACAAATTCTATGTATGATACATGTTTTCAATAGCAAAAAATCACCGAACATGCAAAATACTTTCATACCCTTATACCTCTCACAAACTATCCAAACATTTGATATAGGTGAAACAGTAAACGTATATATATGGCGATTGTACTAAGATAAAAAATCGAGCATACATAATCTACATTGCCTGCAAAATTTGATAAGTCACCTTACTTTTTGAACACACCTAATCTATGTCAAAATCAAAGTTAAAGAATTCAGCCCAAGATTGCATATGTAATATAATGTGATGAAAATGGTGTTTAATTTAGTTATGTTAAGAAAAAAAGCAAAAATCAACATGGTAACCCTGACAATTTGACAAAAGTATCTTAGTTGTCATGATGTTTCATTAGATCAGCTACAATCACCTGTGATAAGGGAGGAAGGAAAAAAGGATATATATACAATGCCAAAATTTGCTGGAATACCTCCAATGTTGATCTCCAATTCTACTCTGAGTCCAACAAGTACTTACAAGTATATCTCCGCAACAAATTGTCAAGGTTACTCTCCATCTTATATGAGCACACATGAATGTTCCATCAGGTTTTGAATATAAATGAATGTAGTAGGTAACAAAGTTACCTACTCAGGAGTTAAATAAGGATGTGTACAACTGAGGAAAAACATTATAATTAATTAGATTACCAATTCTAAAAGAGTGGGCTAAACAATACACATAGCTTACATCACTGGCAATACTTATCAATAATGAAAAAATTACCCCGTTTCTCAGCTTCTATAAGGAAGTAAAAAGAAGAAAAAGTAAGTTTATAAAATAAAAAAGATCATAAAATATTTCCTCAGGGGACAAATTATTAGTAGGGAGTTCATAATTACTGATGGTTGATTTAGAGAAAATCTATGTTGCTTCAAGCAAATAATACTTTTACTCTATGCAGGTTTAATAAAGTCTTGACTCTATATTAAATAACTAGGCATTTAAAAGGTCATGCATGTAACAGAACAGACTAGTAAAAGAAGAAGAAGAAAAAAAAGACCCATCAACATAGAAAAAACCTATTAGAATGATTTTTCTCAATATCAAGTGTATATTAAAAAATTGGTTTGAAAAGTTTCCGACCTAAGATGGATACAAGACATTTTTTTGAACTTTTATTTTTCAACATAGTCTCCTTTTAATTCTACACACGTCTCTCAGCTCCCATCACTTGTATCCATTCAAATAGTACTCGATGTTTTTCTCTGCAAAATAATTGTTCACAAGATAATTTTTATTTATGACATTATTACTCCGAGTTTAATTGACGTAGATGCATCAAAATTTAGAATAACAAGTCTTCATATGTATACTATTGTTTGAATCTATTTAAATATTTAATGATACCTTAATATTCAATTTTCTACATTTCCACAAAAATACTCAAATTAACTACTCAAACGACTGTTATGTAACTACTGTACGTTCAAAACGGCTATTACATTGCTGAGTAATTGTCAACAGATACTAGATGTATGTAACTAGCTTTCATTTACGAATACACCCATCTTCATATTGAGGTTGGAAACTTTTCAGAACCCCCTCGTACATTTTGAGGGTTGAAGGCCTAATTATTGTTACACAAAAATGACAAATATTGGTGTTATTGCATATATGATATCCTAAAAATAAAATAATCTATTTTAATCATTCAAAACAGAGAAATTAAAACTGTTGAAATCAATTGCTCATATCTATTTTATTGCAAAAGAATTAGAATAAACCATTGTTCATAGAACTTGAATAGAGTTTCTAAACATAATTCTGTAAAATTATTATTTAAGTGATAACAATTTGGTGCTCACCCCACGATTTGTAATTTTAGACAAATTATCTTCAATTTCTATCATCAAATTACTTTTATGAACTCTTTGGGTTCAAAAATTGCAATAAAAGTTCCAAAAGTTTCAAATAAAATAATGAAAAACTGAGAAATTTTATTTGGAAGACTTGTTGAGCCAATATAAGTCTTTTAAATAAAAAAAGGTTCACAATTATAGTTAAAATACTTAGGTATCTTAAGTAATCCTAGAAATTCAAATATAAAGCCTAAAATTTGCTCATATATACTTATGAAATATAGGCCTGTATAAACTTTAAATATAATAAAGAAAAGGATAATTTATGATTTTTTATTTTTCTTGATTATTTTTATGTTGACGCGTCAAACATTTCACATTGAAGAAGATCTCAAGTGGAAAAGAATAGAAAAAAAATCCCTTGGGAATCTACTTGATGATTTTTATAGAGTTGTCTGTTATATTTAATTAGTACTTGACATTTTCAAATAGGGTTCAGCAGATTTAATGAAAAATAATTTAACCCTAAAAATATCAACTGGGTCAATTTGACCAATTTATAACTGCTGATGGTTGTCCTACTTCCACTATTGGTCCCCCAACAATCATTTTTTTGCTTTTTGGTTGGGTGTTTGGTCAAAATCTGTCTTTCTTGCCCAAAAGTCGGTACGATAAATCAAATTTAATATTCTAGCAATAGTGACGTCCTACATATGATTGGTTGCGTGTTTTGTCAAAACCTTTGTGTCTTGCCCAGCAGTCGGTACGATACATCAAATTGAAAATTCTAGAAGCCAATTACATGTTGGTCTAACATTGTATTAATTCCAAATAGTTCCAAAATAAACTGCAATGTTATTTTCCATGGGCAACAAGCAATATTCTAGGATAAGAAAATTTCTTTGTTTTTCGGTTATTAATCGATTAATCTATAGGGTGGGGATATCAAATCCAAGACATTATTAATCCTTATTTCTTGGCAACGATGAGATCTATGTATAAATAAGTGTTTCAATCAAATTTAGCTGAAAAACATATAAAATCCTTGAGATATCTTCCGAATACGAACGCCGTGGTACTATAGTGGCCTCAGTGTTTCGATAAAGGAAACTGGATGTCTTCCCCTATACCTGTACCCAAAATGCAGAGAAAGTTTCCATCAGATTCTGTAGGATACCAAAAAGAGTCTTGCAATGGAAGAGATGGGTTTCTTTCATTGTTGGTGTCAAAAGTGGCCTTTTCACCCTCACAAGAGTATTTCTATTCACTGTAATGATAGCTCTCTGGACAGTGTGGTGTGAAACACAATCATTTCTTTCGTGTGCCTCTTGGACTTGACAGTGCCCTTGTTCCCATCCAACGTTTTGGACGTGCTGTCCTTGAGACGCCAAACTGCTTTGATACTTTTTTCTGGGGTTTCCCACCGTCAAGGAGTGTGGGAATAAAAATTCGTCGATCACGTTCAAATGTAACCTACTCGACTTGTGCGTAAGATAGATACCTCAGAGCTTTTTTTTGTAGCTTTTTGTTTATTTTTTAATATATGAGAATATGAATTAATTTCAATTATTAATTATTGAATAAGTAAGTGTTCAGGTTTCAATGAACTACTCGGTACGTCAATGCTGTATGCATTTATAATTATAATGAATAAATACAGCCATATATTTTAAATAATTAAATGTAGGATTTTGTGAGAGTTATCTATAGGTGTAAAATCACAAAAATCATCGAAGAAAGCCCTCATGACGTTCACACTGTGCCCACTGATGAAATAAAAATTGTATTTTGTTGAAAGTATGCTACATTTTTTGGTAAAATGATATTAATATTTGTTAACCATTGTATATTTACTTAAAATATGTATAGATATTTAAAAAAAATATATTTAACTTAAAAAATTATTTACATATATATTTTTTTTTGCACAATAAAAATGCAGTAATGTTTTATTCGTCAAAATTAAAAAAATTGTTGAGCATTAACCATATTCAAGTGTTCTTATAAAGTTGTCGGTTAAAATCAAAATATCTCTATCAAACAAACATTTTTGATTTGTCAATATAAAAACTATCTTGAAGAAACATCAAGAAAAAGCTAAATTCTAATTTTTTTTAACAGTGACTATTTATGAATACCAAAATACCGATGTTCAAAGACATATTTGAGTCAATTATAGGCTTTGCATTCAAAAATGGAGGATGAATGAATATACTCACGAATTTTAGCCATAGTTGATACTAAGGTTTGATTTAATAAAATTAGATTAGGCTAATTAGATTATCTAAAAATATTTAATTATTTTTCTGTGACAATAGATTTTGGCTAGTTTAAATGTAACTTGCGGTGCCTTCAAAGGGTCAACAAGAATAATTTGCTAATAAAAATAGAGAGTTATTTTTCAAAAAATAAAAATGAATTCAGACGCAATATTCTGAAAAATCATTTAGGCTTGTTTTTTTTGTTGACGGGCACCATATTATAATATTAATTTAAAAAAATCCTTTTAATATTATTTAAAAGAGATACGAAAATAACATTTGGTTCTGAATTAACCTTGACCTAGTTTCTAGTCTCTACCGTTCCTAATTTTATTTTTAAATAGAAAAAAAACATTGTATTCTTACGTAACTTGGTTTGGCAGTTGGCTAGTGGATTGACAAAATATATCCTTATTAGACAATTAAATTGAATTGAAAAGATCTACCTAATAAGAAAAATGACCAAGTCATTGATAAAGGCGGTAAATAGCATTTCTTTTATGTTAACAAGAGATATCGAATCATGTATTTCAATATTACGGCTTTAATTTATCAATTAAAGCCGTAACAACTCATAAGGAAAAAGTAACTTTTTTTTATATATCCGGTCCAGTCCAGTCTATAAAACTGTCAGTCCCTTGGACTATCAGTACTTGAACTGAAGTTGAGTGACGTCATCAAGGACCGAGTTTAATATGTAGGGATGAACTGGACGGGACTACGGTCTTCAGTCCTACATACAAACCAAGAAAACACAAATCATATATATTCCAGTTAACTTTGGCGCTTGTATTCACATAACCAAAAATGTTTGCTACTGTTCAAAATTATTCATTTAGGGCATAGGACTTCATTCGACCCCAAAAACCTCTCTTTCAAATGCATGAATTCTATCAATTTGTGATTTTTTCAATGTAACGAGGAAATTTTGTTACTTAAAGTTCAATTTGCGGCTCTCACAAAGGACACATTAAAGTAATTTGTTATTAGAAACGGAGGATAATTTGTCGAGGAATACAAATCTAATCCGGATTCAGTTTTGAAAAAAAATCATTCATCGAATATGTCAAACGATCTTGTATATATATATAATATAATAACTATGATCCTCTTCTGAGTTAGAGATCGAAGACATGTTTATGCGTGTAGAAGTAAAATGGGGGCAAGGAAGAGATAGGATGATTACGATAATGATAACAACAAGAAGCCGGTCCCTGACTGGATTTCAGGCGGTTAAAAAAAGAGTTCTTCTTTTTCTTAAATATTGTTGTTTTTTTAAATAATAAAAAAAGTTATTTTATTCTCTCTCTCTCTCGTCTTTTCCCTCTGTAAAAAAGATCAAAGAGACCGATTATTCTTAAGGGTGTGAGGCGGTTCCTTTGATGTACCCCTCTGCTCTTCTCTCTCAGCCATTATGTAAACAATTGCGGGTATTCTTTGATCTTTTCGGCCAGTTGCCGTTTTATTAAAAAGAAGTAGTTTTTACCTACTACATAAAGGTAAAAGACGTACATTGATGTTTTATAATTGATTTTTTATACATATGTACATATACGAAAAAGGCAAGAGTGCATAGTTGTGCGATTTTTTTTATTTTTACATAAATGCACTTGTAATCAATTTTTTTTTAATTACGCTTGTCAAAAACCAATTAATTAAGGAAGACTATGGACCATTTCAAAATTGTTAGCTATTAGACTCTCAGCTGATTTAATTTAGACTCCCCTTATTTGTACACATCATACCTAATACAGTGTGCAAGATAAGATTATACACTTTTGTATAACAAACGAATAGGGTAAATTTTTCCAAAAATAGAAAGGAAATGAACGTTGAGGCTTAATAACAGACTTCTTTATTGAGATATCTTTCCATTAAAAAAAATCATTTTTTTACTAAAATTCCCACAGATCTAGGCCTAGAGGTACTGCAGCACTTCTTACTGAAGCCTTTGGATATAGCAGCCCATTTCCGAGGCCTTAAAATCATTAAAATTTCGATGAGACATAGTAGAGGCTCTTTTTTCGACTACGCTCAATATAGAATAGTCGAGAGAGGAAGAGTCTGTGAATAGTTGTCAACTGTTGAGCTATTATGCTTGAACCCAGTAAATAATTTATGGTTTTTTCTTGACTCGGTTGACCTTGGTTGCTGTTGAAAGCAGTTTTCGATGTCTTTGTGCATATGACACCTTCCCCCATTCCTTGATATATCTGATTGCAAGCCAATCACTGACATTGAGAGGCTTGATATACTGCCTTTCAACTTGGCCGGATTTCTGATGATCGCCGTGTCAGTATCCTGTACAATCCCGATTTTTGGGCCCCTACCACTGCTAGATAACCTCTCTAGGGTCTGATCTGCTAATTATGATTTTAATCTTGTAAACATGATTCCGGGTACACCCTACGATCTTCATAATATGTTTGACACTAACTAGGGTGTGGAGCAAATAAACCACCCAATGCAAATGTCCCCATATTAAAGGGACGGTTAATATGATAAATATTAGATATGTATTAAACATGGGTCGAGAGGGTGGGACTATGGAGTGTACAACAACCCTTATTTTCGACAAAAATCTTTTTGTAAAATGGATGAACGTATATTGTCTCATTTTTTTCTATTGGTCAAAATTTTAAAATGATAAATATTCATTATTGTCATTTTTTATTTAAGTTTGTCTGTTCTAAAAAAATCCAATTCACATAATAAGCCTGATGTGAAGTGTAATTATTAAAAAAAATAACAAGAGAACATATATTCTGAGAATTTCTTTAAGTTTTGTAATTTTGTACATAAATGCACTTGTATTCAAAAGTTTTTTCTTTTTTAATTACGGCTTGTCAAAAACATACTAATTACAATTATTGTTAAAAATGAAGCGTAAGGTAATGTAGTAAGAATAACAAGCATATAATCATCATGCTATTAATAGTGTTGGATCCTATATTAAAGAAAACCCGACTTTATTATAGTTAAGTTATTTCTGAAAATTACTATGACTCGGCCATTATATTATTTGAAAAACTCAACTGAACCAAATTCAAACTGTAAATATTTAATTTGAAGTGAGTTTTTACATTTTTATTTATTTATTCCTAATAAAATTTGTTGTTCTATTTATTGTCAAATGTAAATTATTAAATCTAATTAGCCTCTCTTAGTATTTTGAATTCATAATAAAGTCAAACTGACATTATCCTTGAACTTAGATAAATTTATTGTAAAAAGGGTTTTTATGCCTTTCCTTAAGCTTGACGTGCCTCAATGCTCAAAAACTCAAATCGATAGTTATAACATAACTCGAATCTAACACTAATAATAAATAATTGTACAGTATCATGTTCTAAGTATATTATGATAGAGTAACAAAAAAAAAACTTAATTATTAAAAGGTATGTTAATCTATTAAATCATGCAAAGGTTCTTGTTGATTAAGAGAGAAGAAATAATGATCTTTTTACTTTTCACAAGGAATGTATTTGGAGCTCCTTTAAAATAGATAAAGAACTAGGGTAAACATTACCGGGTGGTCCATTGAAATCTGAGCACCTACTAATTCAATAATTTATGAAGGTTGTGTGATTAAAGTTAATTTATATTTCTATATAGTAAGCAATTATAATTAGTTACACAACAAAAGCTTACCCACAAATCGAGAAAAAGATCCTTGAACGTTTTCATTCTATCTCTACCAGCAAGTCCGAAACATTAGACAGGAAGAAAGACTCCGTCAAAAAGACCAAACTGGACCCGGAGGAGTTAAAGAAAAAAGCCCAGGCGAATCTCCTAAAGTTCAAAAGGGTCCATGCAAGAGATCTCGGGGTTTCACACAAGACTGTCCAGAGAGCTATCAAAAAAAGTGAGCGTAGTGAGGTTTAAGAGGCCACATTTGACATAAGAAATGAAAGAAACCCGTCTCTTCTGCTGCAAGACTCTTTTGAATGATTTTTATGAGTTCTTTTGAACAGTTTTTTGCCCCCCTACATCCCTGATGCAAACACCTTTAGGGTGCATGTATGGGAAGGGCTGCAGTGTCTATCATCCAAACACCGATGCCCTCAAAATCCCTGTAATCCAGAACTGGGATCCCATGACAGAGAATTGCAATTCCTCCTAGTACCAAACCTTCCGCCTCAGCCTGCAAGCCATTATTCCCGCTGAGGGTGGTGATATTATTAATTAAAACAGCTCAGACACAAATCCACTAATAGCATTAATTTTGTTGAAATTCTATTATTAATTAATAAATTATATTGTATTGAAGTTTAAAATTCAAAGTGTTCCGATGTTAATGGACCACTCGGTACTTTATGTCCAAATGGGTGACACACCTGGAAATTTGATTTAATATGTCGTAGAAAGCGGGAGCGGATATTTCCAGTTGGCAATCTGAACAGCGTTTATAATTTTCTACAGCTGTTATCATTATAATTTAATTCTTGATGACAAAACATCGAAGTATAATGAAAAAATATTGCACATGCTTAAAAAATAAGAAGAGTAACCATGAGGCTTTGCTCAGGAGTTAAAAGTGTAAGTCCTGGTTGAACATGGAGTACAATTAAGAATAGACATCGAAGTAATTCCAGCCTTTATCTCCTTGATACATAATGAGTAGGATTTTTTTATATATTTACTTCTTCTTACGTCTATTTTCAGTTGATCTATTAAAATGTCATGACAGCTAAGCTGCTAACCTCTCAAACATTCTTCAAATTGTCAGGATTACCTAATTATTTTTCGGTTTCTTTTATTTTAATAACAAATATTTTTAAATATTTTATGCAACACTGCACATACCCCACAATTATTAACAAAATATTTTTGACAATAATATGAAAGTTGAGCGAACGACAGTTCAACTTGAATATTTTTGGTTCCCTTAACCTTTTCTCCACACACTACAAAAGCTGCTCATAAATGCTGGAACAATAACATCCATTTCTGGCCAAAAAAAAATATGACATCTTATTTACCCGACACTCAGACTTTGGACTACACCTTTTGGTCTTACCTAAATGAACACTTGGTGATATGCCCAAATTATATATGTGGCAAGCCTTCGTGAAGCATTTAAAGTCGACCAGAGCGAGCTACATCAAAGATTAGAGGACACTTTTTACAGTTACAGCTTGTCTCGAAATATTTTATGAACCTGTCTAGTGGCTTTGGAAATATATTAAGTAAAAGTTAAAAGTACTGATTGTTCAGATTTCAACGTGGCGACTGATAGCAAGCTATTATCAAATAAAGATGAGAACTATGTCGTATATTTACTATTTTTCAGATATTTAGGGGTTACGTCATCTATGGGTCAATTATTTTTATAACATAGTGGAGTTGTAATATTTATTTTGTAGTGAACCATATTAAATGTGTCAGTACCCCGGTACCACTCAGCACAATAATTCACAAACTAAAGAACAAATTGTTATGAAGATTTGACAGCTGTCGTTTAAAATTTGGTACTAGCTCAAAATGAGGTGAATTTAAAAAAAAAACACTTTTGATTTATTCAGGTTTTGAATTTTGCGTCAAATTGAGTTTATGTTTGATCAAGATTCCAAGGTTCAATCAATCATTTATTAAAAAGGAAGACTCAATTCTAAAAGGTGCATTAAATGTGACTTTTTTAAGTTGACTCAATAAAAATGTCATCATTTTTGAATTCTTTATCCCCTTTTTTATAGAAAGAGGCAATATATATATATATACAAATATATATCTTTTTCTTAGGATTAAATGATTGCATATAAAATAAATACGCTTATTTAAAATCACCATTAAACAGGGTTCACATTTATACTATTATTATAAACGTAATAGTCATACACATATCTATGAGCAAATTTCAAAAAAGTGAGAACTGAATCAAATTTATTTCTAGTGAATTATAATTGAAATGGAATTTTTTTTTTTGCAATTTAACGATGGGGTTCGTATATTTATTGAAATACTCAATCGTAATTTGCTGCTTTATAAACTTAATTATAAAGAACCTGAGAAATCACAGAATAATGAACTAATACAGCTAAGGTACAAATAGGAAGGATGGAAAAAACGTAGAGAAAAATAATAGTTTTGAGATATGAGAAGAAAAGCGGTTGGTGCTATCGTTTTTTTCCTTCTGTTTATTATTTAATGTAACATCTTCCCCTGAATTATGAATTTCTCCCTACCTTCAGTGTATTTAAAAAAATATATTATAAAACAGTAAAATGAAAGTTTAAATATAAATTTTAAAATATATTTCCCTGCACTAAAGCTGAAAATAAATGTTGAAGGAACTCATCTCCATAGTAGTAATTTATTTATTCTCCCAAAATGATATAGCAGGCAGCTGATTTTAACATGGTTCTTCATTAATTTGTACCTTATTTCTCGCTACCGTCTTTTCCTTTTTCCTCATCGCTACTTGGAGCTGATATAAATAAAGCTAAGCTTCTCTTCCCTGGAACATGATGTTTCATTCGATTACCTGCAACCAGCTATCAGAGAAAGCAAATAAACAAAAATCTCACTATGTATCAAAGAAGGACATATGAAAAAAATGCTTCTTTTTAGAGCATAAACTCTACTCTGAGTCTAATAAGGACTTTTACATAAAACTCCCTAGTAGATCCTCAGTGGTACTCTTCGTCAATCATAAAATCACAGTTGTGGTTACATTTTTTTATACTTAGATGTTGACTCCTCAAGAATGAAAGATTAATTAGTATACCTTAAAAAATAAACACTGTTCAGGTTGCTAACAATAAAAAAACTGTCTCGCTAAGAAATGTTTGAGATTTACTACTTAACCAATATACTCCTATAACAGATACCAGAATAAAAGCTGGTACTCTCAAAAGTATGTATTTAGATCCGAATACTTGTTTTTTAAAATATGTGAGTATTTTTTAGTAACAAAAAAAAAAGCATCATCAAAGAGATCAATCGGAAATTATATAAAACTTAAAAACACAAAAATGCATTATTTCAAAAGGTTTTTATTAGTGTTGGATGTGAGTTAAAACTATTGATTTCAAGTTTCGGAACATTATAAAAACGCCGTTGCCTTTCTTTTATTCGGATTCAAAAAGCTTTAAGTCCACAAAGGGAACTTATGTGCTTAATCCAAGATGTTATGATATATCATATGTTGATGAATCTAAAGCTGGGAAAAATGATATCGGATACAACAGATAAATATTCTGTAATTTCAAACGTTTTTTTTGGTACATCAGGCCTAAGTAAAGTCAAGCTCGAGTAAAGACCTGAGGCAAAGTTTATTCTATCAGATTACCTCAATAAGGTAGTCAATAATTGATTAAATAATCTAGGTACTTTGTGAACATATTTATTAGCTTAATAGGAAATTATTATAATAAGTTATATTTATATAATTTAAAAAAAAAGGTACTCTGTTTATTTAGGTTGAAGCTATTGGACACTGTCTTTGACTGACAAATTAACGTATTTGACTCTTATCAAATTTTAAGGGAGAGCCAAAGAAGATAGGTAAATTAACAAGAATTTACCCATTATTTTTACAATTGTTGTTTTGCACTCCGAATTTTAATTTGAAGATTAAGACTAGTAGATAAACTATTATTTAGATCAAGGATGTCCAACCTTTAAGTATAATGGCTTCAATGCTGCTTGAACTATTTTAATGGGCCACAAAACCAATTAAATTAAATTTCTTGAAAAAAGGCTACATAAAAAATAAAAAAAATACATATTTCTTTCAAATTTAGGCGAAATCTAATTTTTTTGACCCCAAATTGCTTTTAAAAAAGGCTAATCTGTTAACACTATTCAGGGAGGATTTTATCTTAAAAAATAGTCTTTTTTCAAAAAAAAAAAATCCAATATCAGGAATTAAAAAAAAAAACTACTTGAAGTGATAATGAGTAGTTGGCCGTAGTTAAACATCAAGTAGGCAGCAATATTAGTGCAGGCCACTGGTTGGACATTCTTGATATAGACACATTGTTTCAACAGTAAAGAGCAATATTTTTTGAAATGTTAGAACTGCCCAAGAATATCTAATATATGCCAAAAAGTGAAAATTCTGCAGATTAATTGTATTGTGAGACACGGGCAGTCTAGTTATTAACATTTTACACAAATCACTAACAATTTCATGTCTTCTTTTTTGATATAATTTCATTACTAAGCCAACCGTTATTACTTTTTCATCTCTATTGTGAATATTTTGAGAGGTGAAGAGTCATTTTTTTACAAATTTAAAAAAAAAAAAAAATTTTAAAACACATAATTAGCTGTCGATTGCAAACAAAAACCTTGCCCAAGTTGCCACAATGAGCACACATCCAAGGATATATTGTAAATCGCCTTTCTCGAGGCCCTAGGGTTATATCCAATAGCCATTTGGGACAATCCCGCACGGAGGATCAGTACTATCTCAATCCTCTTTTTTTACTGTGTGCCCAAGCTGAAAACTTGCACTATGTTCTTCATAGACATCGACAGCTAATTATGCATTCTACAATATTGCTTATAGTAAAATTGTAAAAAAATGACACTTAATCTTCAAAATTTGCAAAATAGAGATGAATAAATAAAAACGATTGGCCCAGTATGTTTGATAATTTTGATCATTCGAGCTTAGTGGAGTTTTTCAAATAATATTTCAGAAGTATCAAAAGTTTGTGGACTTTAATATAGTCGAGTTTTTTTGAGAGTCTGATTAATACTCGAATCCAACACTAATTTGTGATCAATATTTAAAAAGATGTGACCTACATAAAAATTATCAATATAATAAAAAAAAAAAAAAAAAAACTTAAATTATTTTCCTACTCTGTATTTCCTCTTTCGGCATGTTTTTAAACAACAAACAAAACCTCTAACGTTTTCTCTCTTTCAATGAGTGAAGCATGAAAAAATTGGCAAGAATTAATTAGTTATGCATATTATACGTATAACCCCCCTCCCCACTGAATAATATGCATGAGATAAAATCAAATAACCCTCATTTACCAGATTCAAACTCTTTATAAGTCCATAATAGATTAGAGTTAATGAGAGATAAACAGACAAGAAATAAGCATATTTTTATATTCGTTAACAACGTGTTTCGTGATTAAGATAAATTATAATTTCGGTTATCTTTGATGACTTTAAGAAGAAGTTTTTTTTCGTGTACTTAATACGTTTCTAAATGTGTGTTTTTTTTTGTTCATTGAAGGTTTTTTAAAACAATTTTTGTACCACCCAGAGTAAGGATTGTCTCATATTTTTTAACATGACTGAGTATACTTTAATTATCAACATAGAGTTTTATTCATAATCCATATAAAAAAGAAGAAAGTCTTGTAACCCGGCATTAATAAACAATGGTTATGAGTAGTGAATTGTAGGTTGGATTTTTTGTCTGTAATCCGACATGAAACATTTTATCCGATATGACTAGTATAAACTTTGACAGAAATGCATAAAACATTATTTATTGGTTTCCTTACTTATCGAATAATAGCCCTCGTGTCGTCTTCTGGCTCAAATTGACACGTTTTCAAATTTAGAAAACGAAGAACACCTTTTATTGATATTTTCAAAACTAAAATGTCTTTACTTTTTTCTAAATAGACTTTAACATTAGAAATAGTAGGAAATTCTTAATTTGTATCAGTGTATTTTTGCTAAAATGACTTTTGCACTAAAATTGACATAGAGTCATTTTGACTCGGTGATTATAAATTATATTTTATGTTATATCTATTTTAGATAAAAAGTTTACCCTTTTAAAGTATTTATGCCTATTCTTTTGTAAACTCACATATTTAAGATAAAAAGTTAAACCTTATGAAGTATTTATGATTCTTCTTTTTTTTAGACTAAATAGGATCATGTTATGTCCCCATATATCCTGAATAAGAGCACTGCAAAAATCTGTACATTTAGAGATATGATGATCTATAAAAAAATATTATTTATTTACATGAATGGTACCCAAAACTATTGATTTAACAAAGATAAAAATGTGAATATTTATTAGTCTACAACCACATAATTTCACAACGAGTAACATTTTAGACTAAGAAATAAAATCATTTTTTGGTGATAATGAAATCCATGAATAAGAAATTATTGAGGTTAGAAATTGAAATTAAAAGTTACTTGCTACAATATCCTTGATAAGTCATAATTTTGGATCAAGAACTCGACGAAAATATATCTACCTACATCTAATACATAAAAAATGCAGCCCAATGAAAGAATACACTTTTTTCATGAAAATTATTCTTTTTTTTTATCAAAAACTGTAAGATAGAATGGTACTGATTGATCGAAAATGAAAATCCAATCTTAACTCAAAACAATTAATCAGTGTTACACAACTTCGGACATACATTCAAAGCCTTGTTTATGCATCCCTCACAAGGATGAATGTGACAAATTCATAAGTTTTTCCCAGATATGGCCAAAATTTGAAAACTTGTATATGATGACATTCAAACTACACTGAGGAGTTGATATTGCCATATTTTATGATAAGGCAAATCTAACCAAAGGGACGCAGAGAGTAAGAAGTTTTCTTTTCACTATTTATAAAATAAGTTATATTATTATGTGACTCAGATTTATATGGGGTAATTTTTTATAATACTTTTTCATTTACTATTATAACGTAATTAAATGAAAAATTAGCTATTGGTTTATTAATAAATGGTGAGTGATTTAATTTAATTGTTTTATTTGATATTTTTAGAAGCAAGTAATTTAGGGATCTTTTGATAACAGGTGTATATGAAAAGTAAAGACTATACGAGAGTTAATTTAATTAAGATTTTGAAGTTTATTTTACAAAATCGTCTATAAACCTTTTTGTATATAAGGAAAATATAAGTTTCATTTCTACTTTAAGTGTCCCGTAACATTTCTAAATTAAAATAGTTACAATATATCTAATAAACTTTTTTACATAAATAGTAAAACCTGCGACCCTCAATCATATGTGTTCAATGTTAGTTTCCAAAAAAATGTTCTCAAATCAAATTCAGGGTTTCTTTTCTATGCTTGAAAAAATGTTACCGATATTCAATTTGTGGCATAGAAAAATGACAAAGGGGGGATTTGCTTAAATTTTTAGCCCATATTTGAAACTTTTTCCATTTTTCATTATTTATGCATAAATTTCATTAAAAAAAAAAAAAAATTAAGGAAGAAGGATCATGTAAAAAATAACGTAAATACACATTTTAGTTTATAATTATACCTCTCGTATAAAACCTACCTAATCATTAAATACATATTACAATTTAAAAACATCACAATAAAATCAGTCATCCTACAAAATTCGGAACACACATACAAACAAATTGAAAAAAAACCCAAACTACGGCAAATAAGCATAAATTATTAGAAGAAATTAGCCATTTAAAGTACAAACAGTCTCAAAAGCAAACTATATCTCTCTAAAAACTAAGAGTCTAAATCAAGTCGAGGGAAATGCCTAATAACATAAACTCCAAATTTACATCCAGATCCAGAAGTGTCCGGACTATAGAAGAGAAGGGAGCATACCTTGCAGTAGTGGAGATGATAACAGTTCTTATCTCTTCAGCAGCAAAAGGCTCATAATGTGTCATTTTGATGGAAATAAGAGTCGTAGAATTGAATAACAATAATTCCAACGCCTTAATCTTTCCAGGGATTCTTTTTGTTTTGAAATCCCAAACGAAAGCAGTGTTTTTTTTAATTTTGATTCTGGGTCATTTAGCCCCTTAACGTTTAAGGAAATGTATTTTTTTTAGAATTCGAAAACTGGGAAAATCCACAAAAGTGTGTATAGAGGAGATAAAGTTGAAGATAAAGTATTCTCTTCAACTCAATATGCGTAGGTTAGCGTCCCAGTCATTCCTAGAGAAGGAAAAATACTTTATCTACCTATATGGACTTTTAAGAAGATTCCCATGTCAGATGTAGTAAATGTAGTAATTTACTAATCTTTTATAATACTTTACCAGTACAACTTCATATGAACAATTAAAGGAATATTAAAAAAAAGAGAATTGAGAGTTCTGGAATGGCCAAAATTGATCAGTAAGAAAAATGGAATTAAAAGGGTTAAAAACAGTGATTGTAGCCTTCGGAAGAAATTGCACAAGTATTGCCTTTTTAGTTGTTATTCCGACATTTTTACAGTTAGAGACATGTTTTTTATGCTTCTGCTGTCATTTAATTGCGTAATAAAACTTTGTAAATAAAAATATTCCTAATAAAATTTGAATAAATGTTACTTCATGCTTTGGATCCCACTCTGCTGAAGCAGGATTCGTAGAGCTATTGAGACTATAAATTATTACAACTGAATGAATACAAAATATAATCAGTGGTACAATGCATATTTTTTTTTGTAATATAACTCTTCAAATAAGGTTTTTTTGCAATGTGTGTAAGAATATTTTTTCGTGCAAATTTTGTCGTTAAACCCTGTATGTAAGAAATTTATTTAAAAATTAAAACGTCAAAAATTGTTCCATTTAAGTGCAATACATGTAAATTTATACTTAGATGGGTTTCAATTTTGGTATTCCATTTCTTTGGAGGTTTCAACAATGTGAAATTCATGGGTAATAATATATTAGGGTGGGAAGTCCTGCATTTAATTAATGAACAGTAAAGTGTGCACTTAATATATTATAATTAATTTAATTAAACGTTAAATGTTTTTGTTGTGAATAATTGCTCAGATAAAAGTTTTTTAATGCTTTACATTTGAAAGAGTATTTGCAATTTAAATAGATGATGCCCTCCGGAGAGCCTCTAGCCTGTAGACTTGTAACCTCTAAAAAGTCTAACCCACACACTAAAAGTATATTACTAATTTAAAAATTGAATATATATTATGGGAGATACTAGGTTAACATTTATGTTTATTTTTTTAAGTATAAAAATAATACATATATCTCACAATATTTATTATTTAATAACTTAATCTTGTTATTTCTCTGCATCTTGCAATACGACAATATCCCAAAAAAAGAGAAACACTTATTTCCATCTATAAAAATATATGAAAAATTATATTATTTTCATTAATCATAGTATAAAATAAAAATAAAAATGGAAAAGTTATTATTATGCCATTAGTTAAAAAAAAAAATTAAAATAATATACATTAATTTATGTTGAGGAACGTTAGTAATTGGAGTAAAACCTGCAAATTTTAAAAATAAGTAAATAATATAAATTATATTAAATTATTAATCTTCTGATATATTTGTTATATTTGATATAACATTTCTTGCAACGGTTATTTTTCAAAAAATCATATATATATATATATATGTAACTTTATGTTTCTACTTAATGAATGAAGTTGTTTAATGATTGCTTCGTCAATGCAACATACATATCTGGTGCGTCAACATCAAAGTAATATGAACACAAATCAAGATAGGATGAACATTTTTATTATATTTTTTACTTCATATTTAGAAGTAGTTTTTAGTCGTAAATGAGGGTATCACAAAAATATTTATGTCTATCTCTTTAAAGTTGTGTGACATCAGGTTCATCTACTACGTATTCATTCCAACTAAATAGATGGATTTCTTTAACCCTAGTGGGATCCTTGCTTTTTATGGAGACCCGTAGTCTTAAGGTTCTAAATGACCTGGCATTCAGAAGTATCCTATTAAACAATGTGTATATTTGTAGTTTGAGATAAATAAATTAATACATAATTAATTACAAAATTAATATCAATTGTTTCATTTAAATATGTATTAATTTTATATGCAAAACTAATACAAAAATCTAAGTCATATGAAAAACTATATTTTCCTTCGAGATATAGTTTAACCTACTCGATGAATACTATGAAAAGGGCCTTCTACTTTCTATATCACCTTGATTAGATGCTGTTTCATCACAAGATATATTAACATATGTTAATAAAAAGAGATCAATGTAACTTAAAGGTCAGTCTTGTACAAGTTTTTCGAATTTTGGGCGTATCTGATAAAAAAAAAGACCTTCTGAATGTATTGTTTTCATTATTCGGAGTGGATGCCCAAATGAGCTATGGCATATTTTGTGGGACCAGGAATAATAGTTTTTCGTTCTGAACCACTCTTCATTTTCTTTTCTTTTTTGTCAAAAAGAGTAACTTTTATTAAGAAAAATGTATTCCTTCTTGGAAGATAAATACAGTCCTGGGCAGTTTTTTTATATAAATTGTTCAAATAGATCTTTATTGAATTTAAGATTCTGATTTATTCTTTATTAAGGATATTTTAGCAAGTAACTTTTAAATGTAACTTGTAACCTCAATAATTTCTTATTAATTTATTTTTTAATACCAAAAACAGGTCTACATTTCTTTTTCCTAAATTTTACTTATGTTCAAATAATGAGAGTTTATGATTTATTCCATATATAAATTGTTAATTACATTTTTTTCTTAACTATTCACTCTGCACGTACCTTTCAATATAACTGACAATAATTGGAATAAATTCTAATCAACAAAATTTTCTTGGAATGATTTACCTATTACCATGTTATATATATGTAAATTGACCAAATAATATTTAAAAAATATTTTCTGTAGGAATCTTGAATGATGACCGAAAACATGGCATGTCCAATGCATAATTGAATATATATTCCTTCAGAAATATTGATACTTGATACATGTGTGCGCTTCTAAAACTGAACACTCTGAAATTTTTAAAAATAGTTCAATAATTCTGTAATTTTTAAAGTGGTCGACGAATTAATTTATTTAACATGAAAGATGAGAGTCTGAGACACATGTCTATTCAATATGGTCGCCCATGTTCTCCACTACCAACTCCAGCCAGGACTGGAAAATGCTGCATGACTTGGCGATGAAGCTCTGGTAGAGTTTGGCTCAAGCATTCTTGAGGGTAGACTTCAGTTGGTCCTTGAACTTGTATTGTACTCTCGACAGCATCCCCTTTAAACGTCCAAACACTGCAAAGTCATGCGGCAAACAATCAGGCGAGTGAGGCCTTTTTCTAAAGGTTGTTGAGAAGAATCTTCGACCTTGTCAGGCGTTTTTCCTTGGCTATGGGGTTGAGGGCTTGACGAAGGGTTCTCTTGTAGACCTTAAGGTGAAGATATTTCTTAACTACCCGGCCCATGGTCCTTCTTCTGACGTTGAACTCCTTGGATAGGCCGCTGACGGTAACCTTGCCTCTCTTGTCCTCGAAAGACTTTTTCACAGCAGCAACCATTTCATTCCGACCTTCGAGGCATTGATTTAGATCTTGTGGTCGCCTCAGGATTCCCTTTGGCTAGCACGCTGTAAACGGTAGTGCGGCTGCACTTCAGAACCATGGCCATTTGAGTGGGAGTTTTTGCCCACGTAGAAAGCTCCAAAATTGCGACTCGACGTCTCTCCATATTATCGGCTGTTGTTTCACTGTTGCTATTTAGATTTTGCTGGAGTTTTGTTTATAACTACTGAAGACCCTTGCCTCGAAGTATAAACCGGGTTCAACGCAATAAAATGACGAATATGTGCATGGTGTAAAATTTTATGGAGTGTTCAGTTTTAGACGTGCACACCTGTATAAAGATTTCATAAAATGTTTTACTTAATTTGGTAAAAACATAAAACAATTCCATGAACAAATTTACTTATATCTCAAATCTTTATTGTAGGGAGACCAAGAATAGATGCAACACGTTTTTGGATAAATTTCGTAAAGCTGGTTGACTCAGACGCAAAAAAAAACAAATAAATAAACCACAGTATAGCAACTCCTGTTTAATTCTATTTATAGAATATAACAATCCGTAGTTTTTCCACAAATTACATTATATTTAGGGGTGTACATATGCCTCGGAATTACCAAGAATTGGTGTTTTTTGAAGTATTGAAGTTGGCTCAATACTACCAAGACCTATCCTTAAGTATTTCTATAAATAGTATAACTTATTTGAACTAACTTTTGTAGACAAATTACGCTCACAAATCACAAAATAACTATACTAGACAACGTTGTTCAGAAAAATTCAAAAAAAGAAAAGATTAGGGGGAGGGAGCGCTTTGAAATATTGGAGTTTTGTACTGAAAAAAGACACAAGTCCTGACTCGAGCTCTAGCTAATACATATTTCAATTCCTAGAGCAAGCATATCAAACTCAGTTATGAACTGGAGACAGTTCAAGACCATTTGATCTCACCTTGCCCGTACCAGTATAATAATAGAAAATAATATTTGGTCCTTGTTGTAGGATTTTTTTTATTTATCCGTGAGACAGTTGAAATTAGGAGAGAGGCCGAGAAGCAAGGAAGCTGATTTTAAATATTTTACAAAATAGGGGCGTCCAACTCCCTAATATTAATAAAACATCAATTAATTGACTCCTGAGCACAGAGAGTAGTTAAATTTATTTACACCTAATTATGAATACTAAATTTACATATTTTTTTCTATCAGTAATTAATAATAAGTTAAAATTTTTTTTATTTGTTAATGAAATTCCATTAAACATAATACGAAATCGGAATTGTATATAAAATTAGTATCGTAAACGGAATCTGCATAAAATTTGGTATTTGTACATACTTAACTAAAACTTTAACATTAAAATGTTACAACTGTTTCAAAATCCAGAGACGATTGCAATTGTTAAATTAATTAGAACTGGAGTTAGAATTTTTGTAAAATAAAGTTAAGATCCGGGCTGTTGGAAGATCCTAATTCCTTTGCAATGAAGTCATAACAATTCAAACTCAGACGCTTCACCAACCTGTTTTAGACATTACAGCTCTCACCATAATGCTCTAAACTTCACTAGAGTCTGTTGATACCACAAAAAAAGAGACATCATCATACAGTTATATCATAACAACGATTTGATCTTAATGCTCTGTACTTTGAATGAAATTACTCGGTATGAAAGTACAGTGAATTACTTAGGATTATAATTACAGGTCACGACTAAATGACTCAAGCGAATGAGTGGACAATTAGTAAATGAAGAATCTTACAGTTAGTAAAAGAAGAACATTTTTTGTAAGATATCTAATTGAAAGGTCTGGGATGTATTTTGTTTGCGTAATCTAATTAATTGTCATAATTCCAATATATTTTCCATAATGGTAATGTCAAATGTTTAGTCCAGTGTATAATAAAAATAGATCAGCTACAGTTAAAAATTCTCTAAACTTTTTGTTGATTGAAATGTTTATTCAGTTTGAATTGCAATTATTTATTTTAGAATTCATGGATATTGAATAATTTAAAATTTATCGAATCGCTTGTTTGAATATTATAATATTAACAAAGCTTAGTGATGATATGAACGTTATTTTTGATTCTTACAATATCTATACAATTTTATAATTTAAGACGATGTAGTGCATCCAAAAAGTGATGATACGGATTGATATATTTAATTAGAAATGAATAAGACCCTTTTTGAACCCTAAGATTGAGAGTGACAATGATAATTTAAACGAGAACAATCTTTAAATAATAATCAATATAACTTTCCTAAATCAAAATTACAATTTATTGGTCCTTCATATTGTATATCATGAAAATAATAGACTATTTGTGTATATACTAACTTCTAGTACTTTCTAAATGCGTAGATGATTAACTTTTTTTCTTCCCCTTATGTCGTTGTTGTTGATTTTTTGTCTGTCCGCTCTATCCCTTGAGTCCTTTAGTCATGCCCATGTTTGATATCCAAGAAAACGGACCTGGTCTACTCTATAGTGACTATCCTGATTGAGTCAAATAGAGAATTAATACACTAAAATATACAGAATATAAAAAGTGTCCGTACTTTTTAACAATTTTTGAATGATATTCAAATTATATATGTACTATTTAATTTTCCATATGCACCTTTTCCAACTATAAGAATCGATTAAAACCCTGCTGGATCATTCTTTTTTACTCCTTACACATATTTTGATTCATCATTGTTAGTTTGAATAATGTTATTTTAAAGCGATTACCATGAAATATGTGTTTTCCAATGTATGTATACATACATATTTATATTGAATAAATCGAAAACATATTGTATGTATTGTTCAATCTGCTAACAAAGAAAAGTCTGAGAAGAATATGATTAAAGCGTGAAAATTTCTAAATGGCCCATGAAATTGATGTTAGTATATATGCTCCACTTACATTGTGCGTCAATATATAAACAATCTTGAATAAAAGTTAAGAAAAAGAGATAATCCTGCTATATTTATACAATGAATGTACATATATACAATGATCCCAATAGACAATAGACATATTGGAGTCAATTTTAAGATTTGCATACAATTTTGAAGGGATAAGTTCAGAAAGCACCATCAAAATCCTTATTTTGAATAGTTGTTTTTGGAAAAAAAAAAAAATATATATATATATATAGTAGATTCCTAATGTTGTTCTACATCCACTCATTCGAATAATTTCTTATAACCTTAATAATCCTCCCGATCCTGTTTCTACATTGTGGGAACCCAAACTTGGAATATAATGTATTGACATTTATACCTCTTATTTTTATTTACGCAGTTTCATTATGCAATCAAACGACAAAACAATAATGTTTTGATTGCATCCCATGTCTCAAAGTTTAAAAATATCGGAGCAACATAAAAAAAGCAACGCATGTGCAATCTCCATCTATGCCTGGTTCAGTTTTTAAAAGGCTGGAGAGACCGTTGACTTGCCTATCTGGACTGGCTACCATACTAGAAATTTAATTGCATCCCCATTCTATCCCATATAGCCAGAAAGAACTAAAACTTATGTAGTCACTATATGGCTAACTTCTGGCCTGCCTCTCTGTGAACCTCCTTCGGTCCTGACCTCAACACCATGGACTTTGCACTTTTAGGTGTTTCGTAGAAGAATGTCTGTTGAACCTCTAATACAAATTTGGAGCTGTTCCAAGCTGCCATAATGACAGTGTGGTACGCCATGGACACGGAATTCATCGTCAAGAGCTGCCAATGTGTTTAGCTGCGTGTCATGACAGCTATTGGTTGTGATTAAGTCCATATTAATTAAAAAAAGTAGGTAAATATAGTTTTTAAATTGTATATCCCAAAATTATTTTGTTTTGTCTTTTCTTGATTCAAAAAAATAATTTCTTTCGTAATTAAGTCATGCGTCTGTAAGTTTTGGGTATCCACTCTGCAGTTTAAAACCTTTATTTGCTCGAAAGTGCAATAATATTTATTATATTTCATTTCCGCAATGAATAAGGCATCTTTTTGAGTATATATTTCTGGCCATTCATCTTGCTCAATGAATTTCTCGTGGTTTGTTACAGTGAATCCCTCGAGGAAGAATGAAATTATAATGAGTTATGCAATGTCTTGATAATGAAATCTTAGAGATGTGTCTGATTTAAAAATTTTATCAATCTTCTATCAGCAATTTGCCCTTTTTTCAACCATAATCCTTAAATATCAAGACTTTTTGGATGTTCTTTATTCATGTTACCCCATTTGTCCGTGAATTGTTTTAACCAGGTATTTTCTGGAGATTGAACTACACTAAACAACTTTTCCCGAGCTTTGCCTACAACTAATTTGAGTCTACCTACTAGATAAAACCACTTTTAATCTATTTTTTTTTTTTAAATATAAGCTTACCGGCTTCTTTATAACTTTAACTACTTATGAAGGTGGTGTCAAACACTAGAGTAGTATTCATATCTGTGAATTTCCATGTCTCTAATATATCTATTTAGGCTTGGGCATGGCATTCTTCTTTTGAGAGGCAAATCAGTAGAACTCCTAACAGTTTCCTTTCAGAATATCCGTGTAGGATTGAACATTTTGGTATCCAAGCGGAGTGCATCATATGAAAAAAGATCTCCAGTGAATGATGTTTCATTAATTATATCTCTGAAAATCATCATGTTTTGACAATTAGTTGATGTAGATACAATTAAATTACTATGTCAGCCCCACCGGATTTTGCACGTGGTACAAACAAAGGTTATTAAGGGGTTGTCATATAGTTCTTAAACGATCTGCAGTATTTCATATTATTTTACGTTCCATTATTTTTCGGGGGAAAGTTATTCACATAGGAAATCAAGAAATACTTTTGCCAAGTCATTTCGAGAAATTTAATTATTTAATATTCACAAACAAGTAGCTAAACTAGTTTAGTTATACTCGTTGTCTAAATTTTACGTTTTCAGTCATAGAAGTATAAGAAAATATATAAAAGATATATCATTCTGATTTCATATTACGAACTGGAAAGTTACTTTTAAATATGAAATTGAGTTAAGTGTATAATATACAAATATATTTTTATCTTTTTCTGTTGACGAAAAACCAGTGGTATGGAGGATGCCTAATTTAGTTAAATTTATAAATGTTTCCATGTTAGCTTCAAGAAAGCTCGCAACTACAGGTACATTTGTATCAACCGAAATATTTTTTTGACAGCTGGCGATATTGTGACTGCTAATTGGTCTTTTCCAGTACAGAGGTCTTTTTTATTACTGGAAAATTTAGAAAAGTTCAAATTTTTTGATTTTCTTAATATATTTAATAATTTTAGTATTCTATAACCATTGCAAATTGTATATAAACCTTATTTTAAAGAGAATTTAAATAATTAATAAATAATTTTTGTGTACAAAAATAAATTATCAAACAAGAAATAACGACAAAACCTTTAAAAATAGTATTATTTATATTAAAAAAAACAACCTTACTATAATATCATACTGAACTGCGTACTGTGGGTTTAGCATACTGTTCCATCCCTATTATTGATATAGTTAAAATATATCTGTTATTACATCTATAAATTAATTCAGAAATATAAATCTAGAGTTCTATAAATGTGATCCAATTATCCTAGATGGTGTTAGAAGAATAAGAGCTCTTACAAAAAAACTCTTAAATCATTTTGTGATACTTTGACAAAGTATTGTTTGAACATGTATTTCGGATGGCCAGGAGACAAAACAAAATATACAATATTTTTTGAAGGTTTTTGTTCGATAAATTCGAAAACGTAGGCCAGGTAGCTACAAATGTGAATGGAGTTTATGGTCCAGATATTGTAACAGCTAATCACACTGCTATTGTGCTTCGTCGATTCAATTCCGATCATTGTGGAGTCAAAGATACACTACTCTTTGGAAGGAATATTGGAGAAAATTTGGATACAATTATGAACATCCTCGACCTAAACGTCATATAAGCACTGCAATGTTTTGATGTTATTCAAATAGATAAAATTGATGAAAAAACAAACATATTTTGATTTATTTTCACGACACCTACAATTTTAATTATGGACTGTAATTAAGATCAAATTATATCATCAGAGTCGATAAAATTATTTATAGACTTGAACTGAAGTAGATTGAAACTTTATAGCTTGGATATGTGAGAAAAGACACGAGACTCCAGTTGCAAAATAAGTTTCTAATAACCCAAATAACTAAAGTGATTACGTGGTCAATTTAAAACTAAATAAAAAAGTTTTGTTATTGTTCTAAATACTTTTATTATTCATAAAGACCAAAAACCATCCTTTTTTATAAATAAAAGAAAATATTACATTATATTTTTTATTCGGAAAGGAGACAAACATTAAAGTATATAATAAATTGTTCAATATGAATAACAACGGAAATGAAAAACTGTCCAACCAATTTTTCCCCTTATCTCATTTACATATTTTTTATTTGTCGTGTTTTTTTAAAGAGTAAATGTCCATATGTATTAATGTATATTAGGACGGAGCCTACTTTTTAAATTTTTTCAAAAAGGTCATTTTGGTCTGAAGATATGATATCCTAATTTTGAGCTGTTTTAACCCATTTTAAAGGTAACATCTGTTACATTACGTAGTTAGTGAACTGGATAAGACAGAAGCCTCTTCAAATTTATTTAATCACATAATCTATGTTATAATTATCTAAATGATATAAATTTGATGCTTCTACAAATATATAATTTGTTAACATATATTAAAACATGAAAAATCTATTTTTGATAAAAAATTATGTGAATTATTGATTACTTTATGCGTCATTTATTAATTTATATTAATTGAAATAGTTTTATTTTTTTACTTTATGTGTTAAATATCTAATTTTTGCGGATAATTTTGCTATCCTTTATGAATCCTACTGAATAAATATTTTTCAAGAAATATTGAGATTGTGAAATTCATTACAAAATCGTGGTATACCTACAGTGGAAATGAAATAAATATTTGATCGATCCCTAAGCGAATTTGGAAGTTTGCACACTTATAAAGATTTTTAATGTCCTTGAGGTATCCCTCATGAGACCCCCCGTTGCCATAGTCGTGTATTTTGGGTCATTGTTGTGTTGGAATACCCATTACAGGACTAATTTTCTGTGTCCTCACAGTAAAGTTGGATTTTCCTCTTAACTAAAAAAAACAAACACACAACTTTGTGCTTCGACATTTTTGCTTGATGTTGGGATGGTTTTTTGCTGAAATAATCATCATTGTTTTTTCTCCCAACACTTTTTTGTTGATCATATAGTATATCTCGCTTTTAAAATATCCTTACTATTTAAACTATACAGTGTGCGAAGGTGAAATTTTCTGCAATCAAGAAGCAAAACCAAAACCCTTTTAACTTTTAATTAGTAAAGTATAATGAAATTTTTTTTAGCTGTAATTATTGGCAAGAATTATTCAATATGACCGCCTCCATCCTCTATGAGAGCGTCCACACGAGGTCAGAACTTGGCGCAGGTTGCCAAAATATAATCGCCGGACATATTGGCCAATTGTTTGTTGATACATTCCAAGAGCTCCATCATATTTCTGGGTGATATCTTTCCAACCAAGTTCTCTCAGACGTTCCACACACTGAAGTTGAAGAGATTGAGATCAGAACTGGTAGAGGGCCAGTTGATCTTGTCCATGAAGGTTGCAAGTATGGCTGGGGGTACCGTCTTGGATCCATGCATAGTTTTTCTCCTCAGGACCTTAAAGTAGCCTCAGCCCCGATTTTCTCAGTAGGCTTGAAAAAGAAGGGATCCATTTTCTTTCCATTGAAGGCCCTGATTTCCTTTATGTTTACTTGAATATTATATAAATCACATTATTAATTGTGATATATAACCAAACTTTTTGCTAATAATAACGGCGACATAAAACTCGATACAAAATTTGATAAGTTTTGTGATAAAAATCACAATGCCAACTCCGTTTTTTTTTAAAATTTGAAAATCACTATTTCAAAAAAATCATCAAATCCCATAGATTGGCATATCACTATTAATTATACACGTTTCTCAATAAAATTTAGCAGTAGCTACATTTAGTTACATTTTGAAACTCAAAAACCTAGTTGTTACAACTCAACTTTAATTTAAATTGCGAACTTCTGACGTTACTACATGTGTAAAATTGAATCTGGAGTGAAATTTGATTCGATTTGGTATAACCAAGGCCAAATACGACATAATTTTCGCCTGTGTGTTTCTTTGTTAGCATTTCATAGTTAAAAAAATTAGCTGATATATACCAAAATTGCATAGTATATATAAACGAAAATTAATACAAAATTGGAATTTTTAATGACTGATAACTTTTGAACTACTTATAATTCTAAATTTTATATTATTAGTCTAAAACTTATTTTCAGTTAAAAAAAATTAGGAAATTTTTTTTTTTGCTTATCAGTAAGTAAAAAAAAGGAGAATTTAATTACCTTTTTCGGCCTTATTTTGCAGGATAAATACCTTCATAATTAAAAACTACATAATAAACTGAAAAGTTATATAACATCAAAAGAAAATAAATAATAAATTAGTGAGTAAACCAAAAAGTACGAATTTTGAATACTTGGACAATTTTATTTAATCTTTATAATTGAGGAAACACTTATATAACAAAAAATATAATACATATTGAAGGCCCAAAACTTGCAGTGCCATTTAATTACGATTTAATTCCCGTACTTAATTACTAGGTTTTAAAAACAAGTTGATTTTATCCAATAGCTTGAATAATAAAAATGTCATCCAATACCTCAAATAATAAAAATATCAGAGCAACAACAAGAAAGGCATCACGTGTGCAATTTCTTTTGCACCGATGTCAGTGCCAAGAAAACTGCCAAGAACTAATCTTCATCCGGTCTGTCTACAACATCAATAAGTCCATTATTGCCCCATACAGCCGCCAAAAAGATGTAAAACTAATGCAGGAACAAAATGTCTGACTTCTAGCCTGCCTCGTTATGGCCCTTCTCCCGCCGTGACCTCTACCCACTGGACTTTGAAGTTTGGGAAATCCCGAATAAAAATGTTATGCCTTGGAGACGGCCTTCATCGTCAATAGCTGTCAATCTATTCGCCGGCGTTTTGAGTCTGTTATTGCTTGTGAAAGAGGACATAGAGAATAAAAGATGGGTGTTAAGACAGTTTTTAAATAATTGACAGATAAAACTGGTTTTGATTAGTCTTTTCTAGATAACCATCAAATGATGTTTTCTTAATTTAGTCATGTCGTTGCAAGTGATGAGTCCCCGACCTGTACACTCAAAATTTCTTATAAATACAGTAATTTTGTAAAGAAAACGTACTTTCAAGAACATTCACCTACCATTTCAAAAAAATTCAGAAATCACCTCCACCCTAATATACAATAAATATCATATTTTTGTTATGGTGGTATGTACATTCATATTATTAACATAAATACATACAGCCATAGAAAAAAAGTAGGAAAACATATCGGATGATAAAAAAAAGAGGATAAGATTGACCACAATAAAGCTTTATTATTTTGTCATTTTCTTTGAGAATTTGCCGCATTGTATGTACCTACTATGATATTTTTTTCATGTATAGTTATCAAAAGAGTAACTACCTTTACACAGTCTTCGCAGTTGATGCAAATGATGGAATATCATGTTACATATGAACAAAATATCAGACAAATAGATATGCTTGCTTATACCTATAGACTTGGGCGACAAAACGTGGACTGTTAATTATTGTTAATTTTCTCATTAAAATAGGAAGGTTTAGTGATTATTTTTCATATTCGGGTTTAGCTATCCTGTGTGTATACACAAAAATACAATTAACTTTACGTCATCTTGTCACCATCAGTAAGAAAGAAGGATAAAGGCAGAGCATCTCAGATCTCCTAGATGCTGAAGATGAGGTGGGAATGATTATGTCCATATCTCCATGAACTTGGTTTCCTAATGATGCCTAGATCATGAATAATGGAGAAGACCTCTTCGGGAAAAAAGGAAGTGCAGGGGACATACTATAAAGGAATACTAAGTTCCTGTCCAGCCAATACAAGAAAATCAAAGATTACCCCACCAAATTGATGAATCTTCTCAACAACGACTACTCCGTGGATGATAGGACCATCAAGAGGGATGTGAAGGACAGCACAGGATTGTCTTCATACACCAGGATCCCATCGACACCTTTTGACAAAGAGGTCATGAACTCACAGAGGCTTGAGAATCTACGCTTTTCCGCCAACTCTGTATATGTTTAAGCAAGGTTTAATAATTATTTATTGATATTCTGGTTTATCTATATTTAGAACATAAGCAAGCTAAAATAAACATTACGTCATCTTGTCATCATGAGTGAGCGACAAGCAGAGGACAGCACATCTCAGATCTCCTAGATGCTGAAGTTGAGGTGGCGAGGATTATGTACTGGAAACCTGTTGTACTATGTGGCCAAGATCAGGAATGGTGGAGAATACCTCTCCAGGAAAGTAGGTAGTGAAGGGTACAATTTAACGAGTTTATGTCTAGTTTAGAGAACAAGATCAGGGAAAACCCCATCAAATCCATAGACCACATCACCAACAGCTTCTCTGTGGTGGCTAGCAGTGGTTCCAAAACTTTTTTGAGTTCGACCATTAAAATATATGGCTAGACAATGTGGGATCCCTAAATCTCTCATTGCGAGGTGAATATATAATTTGAGTGTATTTTATGCAAATTGATAACATAAAGGCCGTAGAACTATTATAAAGTTCTACACAAAGGCCAATAATATAAGTTATTAGCCTATATTGAGTAAAAAAAAAAGTTTTGTATTGTACAAATATTGAAAAATATAAGAAATACATTCTTTTTTAGGTTTAATTTTAGACATAACATCTCAATTATTCTCCTCCACATTATGCCACAATTCGCATATATTTTGTATATAAGTTAATACAGAAAAGGTCTTCCCACATAAATAAGATTATCCAAATAGTATAAGTAAATCTTAATCTGCATTAGCCAGCAATAGGTACGCATTCATCACAGACACCCATAATTCGTGGAGTGTTTTAGAATCACAATCTTTTTTTTTAAGTGTTTGGTCACATGAAAGTTCGATAAGCGCGCATCTTGCCTTTCAGAGGACTGATCATTAGCATTGTCGCTAAAAGGGGCGTATCCAGTTATGTTATAGTGGAGTACTATCTTCTGGGTAATATAATTTAAAATGATCCAGAAAAGACTAATAAAAATTTTGCACTATAATTTTTTTTTTAGTTGTCATGACACAATTTAAATTATATTCTTCTTTTTGGAAATCCTCTTGCGACCTTTTTATTTTGTCCCAGGACCCCCACAGGGGTTACACCCCAATTTTTGGGAAATACTTCCTTCTAGGACCATCCGGAGAGCTGTAAATGATGACTTGGGATTGTTTTTATAAACAAGGATCCCAACGCCACTTTCTGACAGTGTCATAAAAGGCTAAAAGGCTAGAGAATCTAATTTTTTTCTACCTACTCTCGATATGTTTTAAAATTGTATAGAGATTGAGAAAGATCTTGGATGGCAAAAAGGCTCCTTGATAATCACTCAAGGGAAAAAATAAACACCGAAATAAAACGTATTTAACTACATCATAAACAGTTGAACGATATTAATAATTAGGTAATTTCAATGTTGTATTAATTTTTTAACTATTTCATCCATTTTATACTCGTAAATATCAATTAAAATTCTAAAAATACTTGTTTGAAAATAAGACTTTAAAAAAAAAATATAATTTTCATATAATCATAACAGTATGGGCCTTCACTTTTAACTAGTTATTGTGTGTTATTTTGTTTATATTTTTGATAAGTATTTTTTATCACATTCAATGTTTTTATTTAAATTTTATAAAATACTAAAGATTTTATATATTTTTATATTTGCCCTAATCAAAAAGGAATAAACATTATTACCACAAAAGCTCAAACAATCTTATACAAATTTAGATACAATAGAGCGCTAGCTATATCCTGATAATTATGTCCAAATGATTGATATATACATATTTTTTTTTGAAATGAATGCAATTTCCTTGTTTTAGGTTTTAGTTGCGAGATTACCTTGACATTGTATGTGATTCATTATATAGTAATAAATTTAAATATAGGATTACTTTGGTACAAAAAAACATAAGAGAAAAATTATATAAACGACTCATTATTTTATGAAAATGTTAGGAATCAAATGAGTACCCGTCAGTTCCTGATGAGGTTCCTTTTATTTTAAACAATATTTTAAATTTGTAGCTACTGTAGTATGTTTTTGTATAACAAAAGATTCCAAGTAAACAAAAGGAAATGCTTTTAAGCCATAAATTTAATTACAGTCCCTAAATCTTGATTAAAAATTGTTGACTGGTTGGTTGTTTCATTGAAATATAAACACTTACTAATTCAATAATTAAAGAAGGTTGGGAACAAGTCGAGAAAATGAGACTTGAACGTGAACGACAAATTTCCATTTGCACACTCCAATCATTTACGCGCCTCTAGGACCACCATCTACGTCGTCAGCAAGTCCGAAACGTTGGAAAAAAGAAGGGCTCTGTCAGAAAAGCCAAACTGTAACTGAAGGAGTTAAAGAAAACAGTCAGGCCAATCTCCTCAAGTCAATGAGTGCCAATGCAAGAGGTATCGTGTTTTTTTTACACCAGACTGTCCAGGGAGCCCACAAAAAAGTTGGAGGAAAGAGCCTGGTGAGAGTGGAGAGACCACTTTTGACACCAGCAATTAAGGAAACCAATCTCTTTCTAGTCATTCTTTTGAGTTCTATTGAAATCTTTTTTTGACACTTTTGCCCCCCCCCTCGATTTTGTCATCCAAAACACTGAGTTGATTTGAATAATGGAACGTTATATTGCATAAATAATAGTGTTTTGGTGTTCGGTATACCAGATCAATAGTGTTATCGAATTATTCAAGAGTTTAACACTAAAATGACGGAGGTCTAATATTTAGCACCATCACATCTTTAAAATCAATTTTTTCTTAGTTATAGTTGGAACTACGCTTCCTCATTTCATGACAATAACAATTTTTTCTACACAATTTTGTAAAAAAAAAAAAAAATATTATTTTTTTAAAGCTAAGTATTATAAAAACACCCATAATTATATATATTTTAATTTTTGTTTTAATGAATCACGTAGTTACATTTATTGTATCACAAACCTATCATACAAAAAGAAACAAAAAAAATACCCAAAATCATTGTTCACAGCTTAATAAGATGTCATTCTAATTCAACCAATCAACGTTCAGAACACTGATTGGGGGAGAGAAACAGAATAATCGACAGCTGATATCAAAAAACAATATTTTTTTTTGTGTCAGTATAAAGGTAACACTGTGTAATACCTTAAAAAACTTACTAAATAAAATAAATCACATCTCATTAAAAAATCTAAATTTTTAAATGTAGTTCTAAGCAGAATGCCCTTTATAAAACTTAGGATTTTTCAGGGGTAGAAAAATTACGAGTACACTAGTGTTGAACGCTAATATATTAAATTGGTATTGAAACCACTACGTTATAAAAATAAATGTTCTGTTAATGACGTAAATTCAAACAAAATCGTTCATATTAATAAAAAAAAATAATAAAAAAATTGTCTTTTTTCTATTAGTCAACATATTTCCGGGATTTTTCCCCGTCTACAATAAACAAAAATCATATTTAGGTTCCTTTTAGTGCATAAGAATTGTCTTTAAAAATATTTATGTTCTAAATTGTAAGTCGAGAAAGTATCAAAGTATCTTGGGCCATGAATTCTGTGTCTCCCTATGGCACTTCACATGTGTCCAGTTTTTAAGCCTTTGAATGATTATAGAAAGGTTATCTTGAATATCAAACCAATGGACTTCCTCTCACAGCTACTTTGGCCTATTTCTTAACACTAGAACGACGAGGGTATCACTTTTGATACCCGTTTGGGATTCAATGAAATATTGTGAGAAACTTCTTGATTGTATTTGTTTATCAGTTCATGAATTCTCCTAATTCATTTTATTAATCACAAAAAACTAAATTATAAATTAAAATTAGTATTCGTTTCGTTGGTACAGTGAACATTACTTCGACAGATCATATTTGATACCCAATCATTTCAAATAATATGTTTATTCTACAATTGTGTATGAACAGGCTCAAGCCTGTTTAAACAGAAATTTCTCTCCATTCTCGTTTTCTAAGATACATAAGTCAACCGGCTTATTAGAAGAGTCAATGTATGTTGGCAAGGATAACACAATCTGGCACAAAAAAATAGGAAATGGAGAAATTTCATCCCGTTTTAGCCAAGAAAACATTTTAAAGGAAGTCTCAGGTTCATCATCATTTGCAAAACGTAACATCATTTCAGAGAAAACATCATCAGCTTTTGAACTCTTGATCGATAATTATATTATTGATCACATTGTAAAATGTAAAATAGTTGAGACTCGTTCAAAGCTTAAGAATGATGTATGGACAACCAGCAAACTAAAAATACTCCAACTGATTGCAATAATGTACGCGAGAGGAATCTTAGCCAAAGGGCATCCGACAGAAGTCATTTGCTCCAGAAAATTGGGGATCAGTCTCTTTATGAATACTATCCCTCGCGACAGATATAAGGAATTATTGAGATATATCCGCTTTGATATTCGTTCCACAAGGTCACAAAGACTTCAAAACTACAAGTTCGACTTGATTTTAATGGTATAGGATCGATTTGTCGAAAATTATAAGTCATCATACAGGCCAGGTGAAAATATTACCATTGATGAGCAACTATTCCCAACAAAAGCTAGATATCAATTTACCAAATGTATGGCTAAAAAGCCTGATAAATTTGGTATAAAATTTTGGTTAGCAGTTGAAGCATCGTCCAAATATTTGGTCAATGGATTTCCTTACTTGGGCAAAGATTCTTAAAGACCAGCAAATAAACCTTTATCAAAATATGTCGTAATGAAGCTAATGGAACCGTATTTGGGTAAAGGGAGGAATGTTACAACAGATAATTTCTTTACGTCATTGTCCCTTGCAAATGAACTTCCGAAAAATAGGACGACTATTTTAGGAACTATGAATCGTGCGTGGAAAGAAAAACCTCCTGAACTAAAAGCTACCAAACAAGCACTATTTTCAAGCTTAATCTTTGTAAATAGTGGCAATACATTGACTTCTTATCAAGGGAAAAAAAACCAAAAAAATTTAATTATGAGCTCTGTTCCCAAAAGTGTTAAAGTTATAGATGTACGAAAAAGGTTACCAGAATCAATCCAGTATTATAATGAAACTAAGTATGGAGTTGATATTCTAGATCAAATGGCAATCCTTTATTCCACCAAAATGTCCTCTCACCGATGGCCTTTACAAGTTTTTTATAATATTTTGGATTTTGCTGGTATAAATGCTGTTATCTCGTACAGAGAAGTGACTGATAAGAAAATAACTCGTCGCCAGTTTTTGAATAATTTGATTACCAAACTTATTGGTGAAGATGATGAATCTAAGGATGATATAGAAGAAAATAATCTATTATTTTAATCACAATCAAACTGTTCAACTAAAAATAGAAGCTGGTGTACAGTCAACTGTACAAGAAAATCACGGCACTTAGCAAGCAAAACCTGTTGTAAATGTAAGAGATTCTTATGCAAGCCTTGTATTGTTACTGAAAAAACAATTGTAACTTGTAAAAAATAATGATTTCTTTATATGTGTTATTATAAAAGTTATGTTTATTTTTTTAAATAAAAAATAAATCTTCGGAGAAAATAAAAATGAACACATTACTTTTAATTTCATCAACCACTAACAGTTACAAATATTAAAAAATAGATAGGTATCATTTTTGATGTCCACCGTCGTTTAAGGGGGGGTTGTTACTATCCGTCGTTCTAGTGTTAAAGTCCTTCAAGGAAGAAACTGACAAAATGGAAAGGAGCCTCCTAAAGAAGGTATGTTAATGCTTCCGAAACATGACTGAAAAGTTAATTGATACAAAAGGAAATAATTATGAGTAAGATGTAAATATTGGACATTATAAACTACCTGTTGTTTTTCTTTTTCATTAAAAATCTTTAAAGATAACAATTTTTTTTGCACCTTTTCTAAGAAGGCCAAATTTGTCACTGAATCCTGTAGATAAGAAATAAATAAAACACAGTGATACATAAAAAACGTAATCACTTATTAGTAATTACAAAATATTCGATGTAGTGCTGTGTAGAATTGATTTGATTGAATCTAGTCGATCAAGTAGTTAAGTAAATCAAAAACTGGAAATTTAATAGAGGCAGATCATGTCAGATATGCCCATTGGTAATTTGAAAACAATATAACTAATATTTAGCGCAGGTAAGGATTTTACCTAGAGGGATTCAGCATGACATTCGTTATTTATCAATGAAAACCGATCTGAGATGGTGTTGACAACAATCGAGGAAAAATACAGTCCAATAGTCCCTTCTTATCACCTATTTAATTGAGGATGGATTAACCATTGAATGTTATTGAGGCAACCAAAAATACTTAACTGATCTAATTAATAGAAGTAATTAATCGAACATTTAAGACTCAAGACTTGACTTGAACTCAAAAGTCATTTAAACTTTTTCTCTGGATATAAACTGAATTGGACTCAATAAAAATATTCAAGTAATCAAAATTCAATTAGACTTGTCTTGACGTAGACGTTCCGTATAAATACTTTTTTTTACCTCTGGATGATATTTTCCAAAATTTTTATCACTTCAACCTTAACAAATAATACTATTACTTAAGGTGGAAGTGATAAAAAACTAACCGGCTCATATGGAACAATGGAATATGGAATATTGTCACAATAAATAAGATTCACGGTTACAATTAGAGAAGGATATTTGTATTATAACTTATTTGTATGGACTTCAAAGAAAATTCATAGATCAGCTGGAGTAATTCTAACACTATAATATTAAAAAAAATATATATTAATTCAACTCTGGCTTTTTTAAATACGAAAATCTACTCCAAAATTTGAATTGAGTAAATAATTTATTGAGTCAATACAACACTAATTGATTGCTACATAAGAAAAAAAGGATTTTATTACTTACTATGTAACAAAACCAATTTGTAGCTTTTAAAATTCCTCATAAATTAGATCAAATATATACTTACGAACATATTTATGTTTATAGTATCATTAACCGATTGTTGCAGTTAATGTACTTTAATCAGTTCGTTCAAGTTTTAATATTACATATATTGTAGTATTTTGTAATTACATTCTACTAACATTTAACTGATAGGTAGGCTCTTTTTTACAAAATATAATAAATGTCTATAAAAGATTAATTTTGTTTTTCATTTAATCATTCTTTTAAAAAATAATTAATCCACATTCCAGTTTTTTTTTAAAATTCATTATGTACCCTCTGTAGAATTATTGAAATACAATTTTAATCCGAAATGCCTTATAAGATACCTTAAATCAGTTGTTCTCAAACTATTGCAACTAAAAGTACATTTGTGATAATCAAAAAAATTTTGAGGCACTTCTTAACAAATGAATAAGTAAAACCTCAAACATGTATATACAAAAAGTATTAAAATGGGCAGTAGATATAATTTGTGTCAATGCCAGCCGTAATGCCCCAAATAAATATTCTGCTTATCCTCAGTGAGCCACTTGGGCTTGCCTCTGTTGCCTCTGGGGAATCATACGGTCAAACGGTTGCCGGACAAATAAAAGACTGACGCGAAGAGTAGTATTTCATGTTGCTTTCAGTTTGTTCCTTGCCGTTGATTTTGTGATAATTACAATGGAAAAACCTGACTCACATAAATAACCACTATCGTGTCAGGTAATATAAGTTATAGAATTTGCAACAACGAATGAGAAGAGACACAATAAGAGATGGATTCTGAATGGTACCATTCTGAAAGGCAGTGTATGAATGGAAAAACTGCATCATGTAGTTCTCAACACCAAGATTCAGTTTATGGAGATAATGGAGATTTCACAGGAGTTAAAAAACATGGAAAAACTTGGAAAAGAATTGCAAACTCCTGTACCAAATGCACCCAAAAGAAAAATGCAATTAAAAGTTTGCATGCCATACAAAACTTCAACTTCGGAAATATGATCTCCAAAATTATTAATTAATAATATAGGGGCAACATATCAGAGATGAAATTCGAGGAAAATGACACAAGTAGGAAGAAGAGGTACCCTCTATCAAGACAGTTGCAAACCCACAATCCCAGAAGTAGTACTTATTTGATAATAATAATGAACTACTAAAATGTACTACTCGGCTATTTACAAAAATGTTACTGACTACTACAAAAAACTCTATGCATATAGAGATTGCTCTTGGGGAAATAAATGTAAAAATTCTTATCAAACAGTGCAAATTTTATCACTACTGATACTCAGTCTTATATTCCTGATTCCGTATTGATGACTGGAAAACATTTTAATGAAAAATAGATTATTTATTAAATCAAGAACTATGGCAAAATAAGAAATCACTTGGTATATCGGGAATATGTTTCGAAATTAATCAAATGTTTGCGGATTTAGCACCGAATTTAAAAGAAAAAAATCCTTGAACATATACATACTTTTACAAGGATTCTTTCTTCCATTTGCAAGTGACTGCCTGCTCATAATAATTCCAAAAAATGACAAACCCCACAGAGCACAGTTCATAAAATATTCTCTTATGTAGCCGTCGATAGGATGATTGAACGTTTCCAAATATTATTAGCGAGTCTCAGAGAGGTTTTATAGAAGGGTGTAGGAGGGAAGACATCAATGCTAATTTACAAACAACGTTCGAAAAAATTAACAACTGCACTATTATTGCTCTCGATTTTGAAAAAGCATTTGATTCAATATTGCACCAACACCTGATTAAAATATAAAAAATAAGGAAAAATACATCATGATATGCAAGAAAAGCACAATTCTATCCAAATTATCTGTTTCATAAATAAGCTTGGATTTTATATATGGGATAGAATTGATCTTTATATCTCCTTTGTGATTTTTAAATGCCTGCAAATCATGCGTCTAACTGAAGTCGATGAAAATTTGTGCAAGGAGGTGGAAAAAATTCTTCTTGAATTCCTTGATCTCAACACCTCGATGAAAAGAATAATGCCTCCGAAGAGGTGGGGTGGTCTAAAAGTTATTAATTAACAAAACATATGGAATCCTATGTTAGCTGAATAGTTGGTGAATTGCTTAAAAAGAAAGGAATTATGGAACCACTGTGTCATAGATAACTCCCTAAATGAAGAGAACTGTCGTCAAGGTACGAAGTCGATTTTGCAAAGAACTAAGTGCAGTTGGTTATACATCTAAATAAACTTATTGCTAATACAAAAGAAACGTTACAATTGTTTGTACTATCTTGTGGTGTAAATGCCACTCTAGTTGATACATTTACAGAAGTGAATCCTTTGCTTCCGAGAAATGGTGTGGAAATTCTTGGAGATCTGGAGGGGAATGCATCTCAATCTTCTGGTTATATTTACTTTTAAAAGGCTTATGTGGTTGCAAAGGAAAAACCATTTTAAACTACTTTGTTTAAAAGTTAACTCATTGAGGAGTCAGGTAAAACCCATAAGTGTTATATTGATTTGGAGATTATGGTTGTAGGCGTTATTGGATGTGGTAAAGTTGGTATTAAATCGCAGGAGTATTTATGTCTCCTTTTTTCAGACCTAATTGAGCTACAAAAATGATTCCCATACTTAATCTGAGAAATGGTTCGCGCATCGATTAGTGCCAGGAACACTTGGAGGTATCGATAAACTTATCAGATAACCTTAATGCCTATTTCTGCAATTAATTAAGAGATACAGATTCACACCATCTATGGGAGTGCCAAGATTTAAAAAATGATTTACTCTTCTCTTGGAGATGTTAGAGGAGCGCTTGAGAGAGTCAGTAAACAGAAATTAATTTTTCACACTAACTTTCAATGACAACATATATATTCACGCAGTGATCGTAAAAATTCAATTCTGCATGTAAACTATGAAAGCATCCAGCACTAATCTGTACGGTGGTGTCATAAATATTTCAAGAAACTATATTGCCATTTTAAAAACAATTAAGCTTAGGCCTTGAATATTTTTGTATGTGTTTGTGTGTGTTTCTATATATTTTAACTATCCCGTTGGATCATTCTGCAATATGTTTCCCGTATTTTAAAATATTTGAAATAAATTCTAGTTATCAAAAAAAAAGTATATATATAGTTAAAAAAAAATTGTCATTACCTTTCCCTGATGAAGGTCATTCAAAAAATAAACTAAAGCATTCACATATATTAGCCAATAAATATTAAAACCAAGAGCTTTTATTAAAAATATAAATGCCCACATCATATTTTATAAAAATAAGTCAATTTATACTAAAGTATGGATATGAGATATCAGATACCCCACATAAAAAAATAAAAAATACTAGCACCTGCAAAAAAAAACATACAACCAACTTAGAAACCTAAGCATAAGTATATATAATGAGCCAAAAAATACTTTAAAACATTTTTCAGAATTTGATAGATTCTGTACAAGCCCTGATAAATATAATGTATGGGTTATTGAAAAAAAGAAAACACAAAACCATTGTTATACTGTACATATGTCACGCGTCAACATAAAAATAGGCTAGGACAGTTTAAAAAAAATCTATCAGTAAGCGAAAGTACAAAAATCCAGTGGCCAGTACAGGCGAAGAATATCCTCCCATTTTTGTGGAGAGCTAAATGCAGATGTTTACATCGCACTTCTGAATAAGGAGGACTACCTTGGGCAATAGAAAAAAATTGGGAAAACTTTGATTTAGCCAGCTTTATTTTAGTGGACTAGAGCTCCTTGTCATTGCAGAGATAACATTCCTAAGTTTTGGGACCTCAACATATGGCCACCCTCCCTTTCAGACGCCAAACCCTTAGGCTACTCTATCTAATTGCGTATGGAAGAGAGGGTGTATGATACTCCTAAAAAGGAGTGTCTAATCTTTAGGGCCTCTATTAAGAAGGATTGGACAACACTCGAGTCTGGCATCATAGTCAACATCTGCAAGGAATATATCCCTCATATTAAGAGAATTTTAAGAGCTGAGGGATCACATATTAAATAAAAGTTGTCCCTAATACTATTTTCAGATGATTTTGTAAATAAATCTCCTTATAAAATCTCTTGAGGTAATGTTACTCTTAAAAAATTGAAAATAATACAATGTATAGCACGAAATATAATCAGTATATTAGCGTAATTCATTCAGTACAAATTTTAAGGCCTTAAATTTAAAATAAAAAGCATCTCAAATTCTCAATGCCTTAATAATAGTAGATTCATGCAGACAATCAATATTTTTTTGATATAAGGGGGCATAATTGCCAATAAAATACATTTGATCCTTTCTTATTAAGTAAAATAGCAAAATAGCCAAAAAATTCGTTTTCTATATCTCCGGTTCTATGTTGACACGTTACACTTATAAATATCTATATTAACAAATTAAAAAATCAATTTTTTAACATGGACTTTGATCGCTTTGTTGATTCTAAGCGATATCAAATACAAATTATAATTGATTTATATCCTGTAATTTATTGTTATCTTTGGCATATAATTTTAAGGAATATATTAATTATGATATAAAGAGTAAACAAATGGGATAAAACGCCATTAAAATGGATAAAGATTATGCTTGATTTTATAAAAGGAAAGTTAATCTTTTATTCGAAATAAACACAATTAGAACATTATTTTTGGAAATTAGAAAATTAATCGACGGATCAATTCACTTGAGTAATCAATTAAAACTCTGCTTGAAATTATATATTTTCCATTTGTATATACTAGGGGAGACTAGGAATCGTTTCACACTAGACTGTCCAGAAAGCTATCAAAAAAGTGAAATTTTTTTTTTGACACCAGCAATTAAAGAAACCAATCCCTTTCGAGAAATTCTTTTGAACTCTTTTTTTGACACTTTTGGGCCCCCTATAGCCTGGTAGCCATCATTCAGCTAAGGTCGGCTACATTTGTGATTTAAAGAATTCAGACACACATCTAATTAAAGTATTCATTTTGTTGAATATTTCAAAGAAAATTTGACAAAAATGATTAAATTTTTTTCACAATAATCTTTATTATAATAAAAACATATTTTAAATTCAGTTGAAGGCAAAGGACAAGGGCGTCAGCAGGATTATATTTTAGGGGGGGGGGATGGTTTTTGGAATTTTTTAGGTAAACAAGTTCAAAAATCCACAAGTGTTTACCAAAATTAATTGAAAAAAAAAAATAATAATTTCAAATATTATATTGTCTATTAAAAAGAAAAAAATCCTTAATTTGGGGGCGGGGTCTACAGCCTCTCCAGCCTACCTTCTGCGGACGGCCCTGAAGGAATACATAAATAAGAATTTTATTACCCATGAGGTAAAAGAAAATCCATATTTTTTCCAATAGATGGCTTTTGTAATATGTGCCCTGTATACGCAGAATAGGTTTATGCTAGACAGTGTTACAAAGATACTAACAAACTCATTCCTTTAGTTTTTTCGTTGTTTGACTCAGTATTATTTGAAGTCAATAATGGACACCAGCATAGGGAAAATATCCCACATTTTATATTTTTCTTCGAACAAGACGAAAAAGCTAGTTAAGTCATGGTTTTGATTCTGTAACAGCCAATCATGCAAAATTTTGGTTTCATTTATTCTGTTGGGGTAATTTTCATGTCAAAGATGCACTACTCTCTGTAAGGCCAATCTTCGAAAATGTGGATGCAATAATGGAAATAGTCAAGTCTGGAGGTCAAGTAAGAACTGTTTTGATGGCAAAGAAGATAAAAATTAATGGAAAAATATTCAAAAAAAAATTATACTCTAAAGTTTCGTATTTCTAAACCTAGTGTTTTATAATTCTGTTACAAATTTTACATATGTAATTTTTCTTTATGCTTGACAATAAAGAATAGTCCTTTGTTGCAACACTCCTGGTCCCCCTATTCAAGACAAAGAAGGAATATCATTTTATACTTATTTAAATTTTTAAGTCTTTGTACGTTTTTATGCTAATATTTCAAAGCAAATGCATAAAAAACAAACAAAAAAACAGAGCATATATTATTTGTTGTTATACATAATTTGTAATCTTAATTTTAATAGGGAATTCGAGGAATCTTAATTATATTTGGTGGTATGTTTGGGTTTTACTTTTTGACTTAATAATCAATTTCATGGAAGAACTATACGTGTGTCTAATTGAAAGTTGGTTCTATCTAAATATATTAATTTGATAGTAGTATGCATGAGTAACCTAAATTTTTCGTCAATCAAAATGTTATCAGACTTTCTGTTACACGATATTGGATAATTGTATACTTTGTTACCCTCTTTAAGTTAAATTAATTTGAATAATTAGTAGTTAGCTAGACCTATCACAACACAAGCATTAAGATTAATAAATTAACCCTGATAAAATGCATTTAATTATTAGTTAGTGCAAAATCAACAAAGTAATAAATTAATTGTACTTTAGTCTGCTTTTAATCTATTAAAGAGATTTCTACCAATAGTACATCCTACGCTATATTAGAGCAATGAATAACTGAAACAATAAAGAAGCAAAGGCTGCTTAGGTTACACACTGCTAAAAGATGCAAAAAAAAAAAAAAAAAAAAAAGATGGTAGGAGTTTGAACTACTTGTTAGTTATAGCAGGCAGTTGGGTCGTTTTGAGTTATTAATTAGTTAGTGTATTTAGTGATTTAGAAGGAGCTCTGACAACAAAACATCTACTCATCATTCTTATAAGTTCAAATATTCATTTATATCTTCTTTAAAATAGTTCTGTAGGGAAAAGTTTTCATGTTTCATTCAATGGATACTATCTACTTTAGAGGCAGGATCATTGGTTATACAGATGCTCCCTAACATCAAAGTACGTGGCAGCGAATATAATCTCGTGGAGCATAACCTCAAAAATACACTAGTGTCTCTGGATCTTGTCTGGAATGATTTGATACTCTGAATACTACCGTTTTCAAATGCAAACTGAGGATTGCCTTCAAGAGGGAGGAGAGAGTATTCAAATAAAAGACCCCATGAGAGAGCTCTCATCATCCATCAACAGCTCCTTCAATAAAACTCGCAAGTCAACTCCTACTAAAGATAACTCCACTTGGTTTCCTAATCCAAAAAAATTATCTAAGGTTTTTCAGTCATTTAGTCTCATTGATGTAAAAAAATATTTAAAAAAATAACTTTTGATGTAAAAAAACAACGAAAAATAACTTATAGCTATCGCACTGATATCCTGTCAATACATTAAGCTTAGTTTATGCTGTATGTTCTGTAGTCTGTACGAATAATTATGGATCCTCGATTAGATACTAACCACCTCACTACTGACTCTGTTATTAATTTTCTCAAGTGTCTTTTTCTTTTATATATTTGCTGTGTCAACATAAAAGTAATCGTCACCTACAAAAAATGTGTTTTTCTCATTGAAAATCCAAATTAAATTTTGGTTATTGTATATTTGACAAGTTTTTTATATGCCTAATCATTTGTAGACGTTAATATTTATGTATATAATTATCTTTTTATTGAATCTGCACATAAAAATCCATTCAAATAATAAGCTATTTGTTTCATTCGAATGAACAAAAAATTGTGAGGTTCTTACCATATGATTATGATTTTCTTATTTAAAAATTAACAAAATTATATTAATTATATACAAAATTACAGTAATAATAAGTTTAAAAATAAAAATAAATATATTATTTTCCCCATATACGGCTTTTGTAATGTGTTTCTTGCACATTCCCCGAGATGGAGCTAGAAAGTAAATATTTTTATCAACTACAGCCTGTGAGATAGTTTTGTGATTTTTTGACTCAGTATTGTTTGAGTGTGCGTCAAAGATGGACACATAGAAAGAGAAACTAAGACATATATTACGTGAAATCGTAAGCCAGACGGCTGGAAATGTGAATAGTGTTTATTGTCCGGATACTGTAACACCCAATCACACGGGTTTTGTAGATTCTGTTCCGATAATTTTGATTTCAAGGATTTCAAATTAAAACAATAATAGAATTTTTTTTTTAAAGACATAAAATAAATAGATTTTTTTTTAATAAACTGATTATTTCTTGTTATAACATCCCAAAGTATGCAAAATATTTTATTAAACATTTACAAATCTTTTTTATTAATTCATAATTATTATGTAATTACTTTTATTATATACAAAAGTGCACATTAATTACATTAAATAATCTAGTTTATTGTTCTTCCAAATTAGTAAGTTTCTTATTAAAATAAGTATATATTGGAATTATTCTGTTTATTAATTTAATTGGACTACATTGTATAACTGTTCTTAATTAATAATTTTTATATCTTATATTTGTATGTAGAGATCGTAGATAATTGCAAAATATGTTTTTGACGAAAATTATGCTAAGCTTCCTTAATTCAGAAACAATACAGTTTTTAACAAAATATCAGGAAATGCCTGCTATTGTTTCAAACTCCTGAGAGATTATATAATTTGGTAGTTTTTCAAGAATTTGCAAATGAATACGACCTATCAAAAAAATATTCAGCGGGTGGGTGAGACTAGAGGTAAAAACTTTTTGCGTTTGCCTAAATTGACAAATGTGCACATAACATGCTGTTATGTATCTTACGCCATGATCCCTTGTAACAGCATGTAATTCCTTTTCCAACATACTTACACACAATACCTTGATTTTGTTCAAAAAACTTGGTTTTCCCATCTCTACCTTATTTCTTTCTGTAACGAGTATGGGTTCGTAATCCCTTATATTATTGGTTTAGAAACAACCCATATACTATTGTTGACACACCTTCTCTACTAGTTCAATATACATATAAAATATGATAATGTCATCCTTACTTTTTTTCAAAAAACAACAACTTCTTGAATGTGACTGTCGTTGGTGATGATTGTAACAGTTAAAAAATTGAACGAAAAATAACATCTTAAATTTAAAAAACTATACGGAATAATATTTTTCGAGAAATTAATAACTTTTAAAACTTTTAAATTTTTTAACAAATTATCTTTTATATATATTGAGTGTGAAATTAATAAACAATCATCAGCACTAGTGTGGCGTTCGTCCTTATTTAGTCATTCATAAGAATTAGTCCTCTTAGCCCCTTGGAAATGTCATTTAGACTGAGAGTCCTTTGATTAAAACAGATGAAAAAAAAGAAAAAAAGGAGTCAAGTGACGTTTTCCAAACTTTATAAGTTTTAGAACTAATGTACAGGACAGAACTGGACCAGACCGAGACTGAACTTGACGGGACTATAGTTTTCAGTGCTAACACAATACTAATGAGGACTATAAATGGGAAAAGTTCACTCTTACATCCCACTTAAAGCCTTTTTTTGACTAAAAAACATGATTTCTGTGAAGAAAAAATTATATTTTAATTATATATTTTTTTCTTTTTCAATATATTTATTCACAATAAACCGTATATTTAAAAATAAGAGAAATATTATTATTTTGTTCTTGTTAAGAAAAAAACAACATTGAAAACAATAAAGAAACGCAAATAGTATGTTTAATTAATATTAGGACAACAACACCATAATAAAAAACAAAAATAAAAATCGACCAATCCAAAGATCTGATAAAAAATTGTTATCATGAAAAGATTATCTTGAGCTAATTTGGACATATGACTATTAGTAAATATTTTATAAATATTGTATTTTAGTAATTTCCATCGATTGAGAGGGAGTTGAGGATTATTACTGCCTTGGATACGCAATCATGGAACCACAAAGGGAGATCTTTATTCTTGTGCTTCATTGCGTATATTATGAATTGTACTTTGGAGATGATCCAATCAATCTTCCACTTATCCTTATATCATGAGGACGTTAGAATGAGCCAATATGAGGAACTAATTCTTGCCTCAAAGTTCATTTAGATCTCTTTGTCCACCATTTTAAGCATGAGGAAATTTTTTTCACATTCACAGAATAGATGGAACGAGTTCTTCAACTCCTTTTGGCAAAAATGGCATTTTTATCACTATAGGATCTTCCTGTGACTGAAAAAATGCAAAATTATAATACAGACTTTACTAAACAAGGAAATTTCCAGCAATTCATCTTTTTGTACTGATTTTACAGCAACAACAATGTTTTCCAAATGAGTAATTTTTGATTGTTTATAGAACTATATCAACTGATCAATAACTCAAATAATATAAGTAACAGAAAAAAAAATATATATAGAAACCGATTATATAATTAATAAATGCTTCTTCGATTCAATTACTTTCATTCAATTAAATCAGTTGTTATCTAATATCTCAAGGAAAATATGTCAAAGGTTCTTGAATTATATGATAAATAATACGTATGATGTTATGTATTTTTAGGCTAATTTTGTGGCTTTTTTGACAAGAATTCATTTAATTTTATAACAATAATCTACATTGTATGATAGAAGTTTACTATTTGTAGGTGTAGTTGTTATTTTTTACAAAATTTACTTTGATATTTGACAAACTTTGTTACAAATTATTTGCTACGAGTGCTTACGACGATGCCAGATTAATAAAGATTTGTTTGTAGATAAACAAGAGATAATTAATTTTCCATCGAATATATAAATATTTAAATCAGTAATGTATCAGTTCCAAAACATTTTTGAGCGTAATTTTCGGAAAAACTGGAAACGATGTCACAAATTTGTATTAAAATTATCCGAAACTACATCAATAAAGATTCAAAAAATCAAATTGTATAACATCTACGACCATGCAAGTCAGAAGCTTCTGTATGCATTGCCAATTTAAGGGGAATTAATGGGAACCCATTCCCAGACAATTGAGTAATTGAATATTGAACAGTTGAATAAGATTATCGGGGGGCGACATCGTCATCGCCGAAGCTTCTCACTCTTTTAGCATAGAGTTCATTGAGAATCTTGGATCGTATTCTACCCATTCCGTGAGGATTTTGTTCAGATCATCCTGTTTATTTTATCATTCAAACCTATCTTGTCTTCTTACTATACCATCTACATGTATACCAGTCTTCAAATCCACTCAGATTTTTCAAATTTACCGTTCAGAAACACCGACAATCCTGGCTATGTCAAAAGAACAAACTGGTGTACAGAGAACAGGATGGTCCAGATAAAATTGGGGAAATCTTGATAGCCTTATATGGAACGAAGTGCAGGATAAAAAAACCATTACTTTATTATTTCAATGCTATATTTAATGATATACAATTTTTCATAATGGTATCCGCTTCTCTTGATAACTTTGGCAGACGGTTTCAGAGGCTTTGGAAGGCCCGGGCGATTTTATGTAGATTCAGGCTTGCAATTGCACTGGTCATTGATTATATTAGGGGCTCAACAGACGAATGATACTAGACACAGGCTTCATGCTTTACCTTCTCCAGGGATGGACATCATATGAGTGAGGTTCAGGCTATCAAAAAGTAGGTCCCAAAAGTGAATAAATTTAGTGGCCAAGTAATTTTGATCTATTTTGGCCTTGTGGGGCGATGTACTGTCTTGTGGGAATATGTTATTCTTTTATGGACTACTCCATCTATCCAGAGAATGTAATTTAAAAGTGAAAATCAGAACCAATATAATGGGAAAGCGGGAACTTCACGAGGTCGCCCGCCCTTGCCAAGGCTTTTGGGCGTTGAGTCCGAGAATATTAAGAAAGGCGGATCTGGTTATAAATAATTTAACTTCATTACATATATTTTATAAAAAAAAATATGGTTCTACCACATCTAGTTTGTTCCTTATAGGATTTTAAAGATTTTCCCCAATTTATCTGGAACACACTGTAATCTACTACTTGTTGCCTTTGGCGTTCTATCTCCGACATTTCTAAATCAAATGACCTCAAACGAACGCCACCTAAAGCATAGTTTAATTATACACTCAATAATCTCAATTTCATTCTATATTGGCCCTTAACTAAGATAAAATATTTGCAGATGGAAACGGAACTTTTTTTTATAAATCTATGTATCAGAGGGTCACATCATTATCAATCCAACTCGGCTATTTAGTAAATTTAAAGATACATTACTTATCAAAATTTTGTTTCTCTCTCTCTATCTGTAGCTTGCTTGATTTTAGGAAAAGGGGGATGTTGCAACTGCCTCCAGTCTTTCCTACAGCTGAATATAAATGCTTTTTCCCTAATAAATTTTGAAAGAAATAAACTAAACTAATTCAACATATTAAAGACATACTATTTTGTGTGTCCAAAGGAAACATTGTCACTAAACAATAATGCTCAAAATATATAAACTTTGTTAAACCTCCTTGTTGGGATAAACATGTTTTAGTATTATAAGTGTATTCAATTGTTTAATATAAAATGATCAATAGATAAAATAAAGACAGCTCTCAACTAATATTCATTGACTCAAAAAAATATTGACATATTTTACAGGACCCAATTACTCATAAGGTTTATGACGGGGTGTTTCATACATTCAACATGATATTTTAAGATATGATTTAAATGTAATCAATATTTCATTTTTCATATACAATAATTAAAATCAACGCTCATTTATCATTTCTTTTAAATTTGCACTTGACCAATTTATTTTTTGATATCGGCACATACGTGATTATTTTTAATTTATTGAGAATGAAATGATTAAAAAAATCCCATTTATTTATAGACAAAGTAAATATGAACTTATGAAAGTTATAAAAATTATAACTTTTGTAGTTTTGGTTAGATGCAATATTTCCAATTCGTCATATTGAAGTTTAGACGGAACATAGTTTTTTAAAATCTAGTTCAGTAAGACAGTTTGAACAAAACAAAGCTTCATTTCAGTGACTTATAACTGAAATCGATATGTTTGATTCAATATGGCCTCCCTTAGCTTCGATGATGGTCTCGACCCTCTTTCTAAAGGCCAAACAAACCTTACAGTTGTAGTCTTTTGGAATGTCAGCCTTTGTTGCCTTGATGGCGGTCTCTAACAATATCATAGAACCATCGACTGGTTACAAACAGCTCCTTTGCCTATATGAAATAATCCAAATGATAAAAAAAGGATGTGTAGGATGGCCACATGTTCTTAGACCAAGAAGCCTATAGGTTAGCCTCCGGAAATATTTGGGTATTTCGGCTGGAATGAAATGGAGTTATATCATGTTACAACACTAAGTATTTGAATCACCTTGTATTCCTTTTTGATCCAAGGAACCATATGTTTCTGCAACACTACGATAATATACTTCAATTGTAGTAACATTCTCGTTGTTCGAAATTGTGGGCACTTTCCAAAGACACCCAAAACCATGAGTGAGTCCAGTCCGAATGTTCTGTTTTACATACGAATTTAACATTTGCAGTACTTCGTTAACCTCGAAGTTTGAAATGTAACGGTCTGTTCGGAAATTTTATAACCTGTTGAATCTGAACAACTTCTTGTCCAAGAAGATTATGAACAGTGGACTGTGTTTGGGCACACACAAAAGAAGCTCGTTTCTACACAATCTCTTTTTCTTTGTGGCTGTCGTAATGAGATGTCTCTTCCTCCTTTCTTTTGATTTTGCTCCCAAGCCATCTTAATAAATGACCTTGCAGAGTGTAACTCGCTCATATACCGCAAATCGTCCTCACCTGATTTCTAATAAGACGGTTTTTGACACTTATAATTAAACCTTCTTCTTCTTGTTTATTCCTACCTTTCCGATACTTACTAGGGTCTGTTCCTTGGGTTTCAACTCGAATATAATTATTAGAATATAACACAAAACTCAGTTTTGTAAAAAAATCCTATCAAAACTCAAGCTATGAAAAATTCTTTTATTGTTAACTTAAATATGACTCATCGAGTACATTGATCCTCAAAGTTATTCAACCCCTTGTTAATTTATGTGATTTTTTAACTCTATTTTTGTCTCATAAGACCACAGGATGGTTGACCAAATCTGGGATCTTGCTTCAGATAACCTATAGCAAAGGCAAGGTTAGTCTCTACAATTTCACTCCAAGTAGGGACGTCTTCCAAGGAATATATACATGAGAACCTTCTCTCTGTAAGAATCTATCAACAGTGGACCCATACACCTTTGTCCCTACCTAATCAATTGTCTATATTAGGACCTTCATCTTTTGGTATAGTTTTATTTTTCTTGGGGGACACATTACTCTTCTTGGCATGCTGCACTGAGAGTTTTCACAGTTGAACCTCTTGTGCTTTCATATTGATGTTAAATATTGGAATTTTTACGATGAGTACAATATTGAAACTTTTTTGCAAGAGTGTATGGGTCCCATATCGTCACCAGATATTCCATTGTTGAAAATATTTAAAAAAATTGTTCATCGATTAAAAAAACTAACAATAAACCTGGAACTACAAATGAGAGGTGGCGAGTCTTTTGGAAGGCATACGGGATTGGACTATTGAATTTTCAAGAGTTAATTTTTTAACATATATAGAGACGAAGATTCATAATTATTAAAACTATTATTTATATTTCTTGGCGATGCCCCTGAGTGTTGAGTTAAGATTATATCCCCTGGTGCAATCAACGTTTCTGTTGGCTTTCAAAATGGATATATAGTCTCAAGGTTCAGATTTTGAGATTATAATTTAAATTGACTCCTAGGAAAGAACGAAGATTACGTGATGTTTCTGTTTGCATAGTAAGAGTATGGATCAAAACAATAGTCAATGCATCTCAGGCTCCAATTCTCCTTTGAACGGTCTAATGAAGCTGTTAATCGAATATTTCTCAAGTAATAGGCATATTTATATATCCGCCTCTTGAAAATTTTCTAATACTTTGTCTTTGCCCTTATCTGAATAATTTGTTTGACTCACTTTCTTCGATGATAGAGTAAGTTTAACTAAAAAAAAGAAATATATTTAGCTCTCTTGAAGTTAACACAAGAGGGAAAAAACTTAAGCAATGATAATATATATATAAATATTTAATACATTGTCACCAAGAAGTCAAAAAAAAAAAAAAAAAAATCAGGAAATTTTGAGGCTGCCTGATAGTTTTTAGAAGTTGACCCATCACTTTGGAATTGTAAGGGTAGACTAAATGAAGGCATCAGAAAAAGTTGATTTGCTCCACGTATGCAATAATCCTTAAAGGAGGAGTGCCGCTCATCACAGAATATAGTAGGTTAATAAAAAATGACGATTCACAACTTCATTGTCTTCTACAAGATCTACCCCAACACCAATAAGAAAATACATACCAAAGTCATTATCATTTGCTTTAAACTTACAATAGGAAATTATTTAAATCTATGAAATTTAAAAAAAATATAAACATACCAAATTTTAAATCAATTAACATAAACAATTTAATAATTCAAACTGAATATGTGAATCTAAATAAAGTAAGTACTTGTTCATTTATTTGATATATCATCAAAAAAATGAATAAAATGTATCCAAATGATTTTTTTTTGTAGGTACCATCTTCGATAAGGGTGACTTAGACTTTTATTGATGGTTTTGTTTGTTAAAATTGAATTAAAATGGTAAATTTCAGTTGTTTTTTTTTGTTGAATTTAATGTGATTTAAACGTAATTGCAAATATCCATATTTATCTGTCTAATAGTTGGGTTACAATATTCTAAATAAATAAAAAAGGGTAATCAGTTAAATTTCAATCAACTTCAATTGACGTTATTTTAAACATATGAATATTATTTTTGTTGAAATAATTATAAAATATATTTTATTTCAAATTTGGTAAGCTTAATTTATTGTGTCTGACAAAAAAAAAAAAAGCTTCAATTTGAAGTATAAAGACAGTATTTAAGAAAGTACTCAGTTTATTCATTGAAAATGTAAATTTTCAAAAGTTAAAAGCCGTTGAGCTACTTCTAAATATTTTTCAGAACTGTTGAAACTTTCCATAAATGTTTTTTGTACAATTAGAAACAATTTTTTAAGCTACGCTATTTACTTTTGCAAAAAAATTTATTTTATTGTCACTCCAGTTTGCATATAGCATTGTAGTATAATTTAGTCGTACTAATAATAAAGGGTGATTCAAAACGAGCGGTTTTTGGATTGTAGAAATAAAACACATAAAATATTATATTATCGTCAAAACTTTATTATGAACCAAAAAAATAATCCTTTACAATTATTTCTAGAAAATAATCCCTTCCTAGGTTGGCCGCAACTGTCCTTTAAATGGTCCATTTTTTCGCACCAATTTTCGATGACGCATTCGAGCATTGTGACTGGAATCTAACGAATAAATCTGTTAAATTGTTGCTTTCAATGGATGTAGCGGATGCTCTTGATACAATTCAGGTTGCTCTTCACCCCAAATACGGCAATTTTGCTTCCGTATTCCCACTTAATTTATTTTATCATTATGTCATGTTTATTTGATATTTATAATTTTGTGAAATAAAGCCTTTCAAGAAATTTTTTTGTTTTGTATTTATACATTTTGAATAAATGACGAATAATCATTTTTTTTCAGTAGAAAAAGAAAATAAGAGCTAGTTAGTTATTGTGGAACATTTTGGCCATCGTCAATTTTTATAAATTTTTAAGGTGATACACGAACATAAAGTATTTAATTGTAAATAGGTATTTTTTTAATCAATATTATTTTCAGGAATACTTAATTACCTTTATTATATTCTTTGTATGATTATAAAAACAAAATCAAATGCAAGCATCTAAATCATACATTTTGGTATTATACTTCAAGACATAATTTATTTTAGTTGATTTATAAAATTGTGCAATGAACAAATTATGAAGATATAAAAATTATATAAAAAAAAAAATTACCGGAGACTCATTCGATCCACCGTCCTTTCGATAACAGATCTTCAATCCTGCTTAGAGCTATTAATGGTCTAATTAAAAAAATATATTTTTATATAATAAAAAACTATTTTTTTAGAATCATCTGGATAGTGCACCCAAATAATTTCACAAGAGTAAAACATGTGCACTGACACATTACCAGAAAAAATATATATAAATTTGATGATGATTCATGCAACAATACTATATAATTAGGATTTCAATCCACTTTGTTCCTATTACTTACTATAAAATGTTCAATTATTTGCCACAAATTGAAATATTTAATATAAATTTATTTTTATTGTGTCTGATTCTATCTTTTCCAAGACATGTTTGTCATTGGACAAAAAACATAAACTACACAAGGAGCAAATTTCCTACAAAATACATTACGAGAACATATTAACTAGATAGTTAAAACCATCGCGGTGCTCGTGAATTTTGAGAAAGCATTTGACTCAGATTAACAAAACTACATCATCGAATAATTGACACTCTTTGGCTTTCTGGAGGGTTTCATTGAAAATATCTCTGCTATACTTCGAAAGTCCAAGACAATAGTTGGTATTCCAGGGTCCTTCGATAAGTTATTTATCCTTAGAGGCGCTCGAAAAGGAGGTCTTCTTACTCTACACTTTTCATAATTGTGATGAATGGTCTATGGGAGATGATAAACTTGGATTTAAGGATAAAAAGTATATCGTCTGGAAATAAACCTCTGAAGTGTCTCTTATATGTTGATGATGTCACCGTTTTTTGCTTTGGCTCCAGACAAGAAGGGACAGAATCCTTTGGTGCAATCTTCGATAAATTGGGGTAATTTAAAATACAGTCTGGACTATCGGTGAATATAGGAAGGACGATGATCGTGACTAATTGCGAGGAAGATCTGAGGCCAAAATTTGGTAAATTCAAATTCGTCTCAGCGTCAACTCTACTTGGGTTCGAAGTATCCACGTCCGCTTTGAGAGCTTTGAAAGGAAGCGAAGAAAAAAATATCTTGATCATTGAAAGGAGTGTTCACTTTTTTAAATTTTTACCCATAACCAGATTTGAAAAGCTCAAGGTCTGGCACCAAATCATCATAACTAAAGTTATCCACCTCTTGAGATACACCCATCTCTCCAACAAGATGGGTGAGCATATCTACAAATTAAGGTAAAAAAATGTTGGGTGGATCAAGAACTTACATTTCTAGAGGACGCATATATACGCAAACCGAATAATGTGTCCTCAGATCACCAAACATTGAGGCTTTGTGGAAAGTACTGACTTTTTCTTGGTGTACAAGATTGAGGAAAAGTAATGATTTCTGGACAATAGTGATCAAGGCTGATTTCAAGTAAAAACCTGGCAAGATTTTATTGACCTTTCTATTTATGGGCCCATTGGAGTTATTTGGGATGATGAAAAAATGTGGTCAATACTGAAGACAGATGGGTAGGTCATTGGAGTCAATTATGATTAAAATGTTAAAAACTTTGAGCTCTAATAAACCTCTGAACTGTTATCCGAGGTTAAGTAGTCGGAGCGAGTTTTTCAAGGAAGGATGACTCACTTATGTTGGTCAAAACCTATCCCATGGAGACACAGAGCTGGGCCATTTCTTTCAGAGGACCGTCTCTTATCGTCAAAAAAGAAAGACTGGACTTGAAAGAAATGTGAAAGGTATTAAATCCTAATACTATATTAAAAAAAAAAACCTAACAGATTCCTATAACAAATGGTTAGATACTGATTGCCCACCTTTTCTCTATTTACTTATAAGTCAAAACAAAATGTTGAGTCTAGACTGTCCTCCTTCTGTAAAGAAAACATCAAGACCTCATTCCATTTGTTTTATTTTTGCTCAAAAGTGGCTCCCTTTGTTAAAATGGCGGATTTTATTATTTGTGAAATATAAGGCCAGGACCTCAGCGCTTTATTTGAAATAAAAAGAAAACCTGACGACAGTTGAAAATGTTATTTCATAGGTCCAAGGAGGTAATATATGGTGTTAAAATTAAACTCATTCCGATTCCATAAAGGTTTGAAGAGTATGTACTCAATTCAATGGATATCCTAGAAGCCGGCTCTGCCCATTCGGAGATTACAGGTACATGAATGAATGGATCTTAGATTTATCTTTTCATGATTTTCTACAATTTTTAATTAATAATGATTAAGTTGTGTATTTTTTTTTTTTGTTTAAATTTAAGATAATCACAATTGCCTTACAATTATTACCATGACAACGTATCTAATAACAGGTTTTTCTTTTCCACGCTGCACCCCTGGTCTTTGTTGTTAAGGGGAGGGGGAGAGAAATGATGACTGATGGAGTGATGTACTGCATGCTTTCAAAATATTACTAGTGATAGATTGTTATTTATTAATTAGTATTGTATTATATGTACCATAACTCTAATATCTTTGTTTGTAAAAACCTGCACAATTTCTGTATATGAGTATTACTCCAGATTTGGGTTTAAATGGGTATACTTGACTTCTTTTGTAAAATAAAATTTATATATATATATTTTTTTTTTAATTAATTTGTTTTTGTAAGGTTTTAACTATTAATTCTGCCTTGGTAGAATTAATATCATTTTTGCTTGGAATGAGTCTTTAATTCCAAAAATATGCCTCTTAACACCATCTTATGCGTAGTAGTATTTTCATAACCATATTATTCATATCTAGTTTACAGTGAAGCTTCATTATACTTCTTTTTTTTTTGCTTTGAATATTCTCAAGGAATAAATGAACCAACAACAACGATTTTTTTAGATATATTCGTCTTTTATTTTTGAATGATTTATAATTTGTCAATGTCTTGTAATACTACAATCATCATTTATAATAATTCATTCGTAAAGGACGTTGAACAATTATTTTTATTTGATAAGAAAACCATTTTTCTCTGCCAATAATAGCATGACAAATTTTAATGAACAATGCTGATGATTAAAAAAAAGAACATTTCTATGAAACTAAAATTGATATATTATAATTTATTTTAATAAATGCTTATGACTGATGATTGAAACATATTCATTGAATACAAAATTAATTGAATATTAAGAAAAATATTTCAAACTGAGGCAATTCTTTGATTAATTATAATTTGAGGATTTTTATTTATTTTTGATTGTAAAATATTGTGAAAATTTTGTATTGACAAGTGAAACGAAATTGATTCTTAATTGATAAAAAGTTATGTTTGAATTCTATAATTTTTGAATTAACATATGTTACCCTTTGTAAACTGTCTGGGGTTATCATCAACCCCACAAAATAAAATATCTTAGTAATATTTAATTTGTTGTTAATTTTCTCCCGACATTGTAGGAGATATTTTCGTAAATATTTGTTTAATCTTAAACTTCTTTTACCATTTTTTTTAAGCAAGCCACACTGTTATCATTTGAAATATCGACTATTTTTATTTTATATATTATAATTTTATCAAAATTCAAAACTTTATCATTGAAAATAAATATGGAATATTGAAACGCTCAATATAAGAAGCGAGCACATTTGCAACCAATTCATTGATTATTCTTGCGATATTTCTCACTTTTAATTATTTAAGGGCAATCCCATACTGATTTTACCATCTTTTTTAGTCAAAAATAGCCCTGAGAGTTAATTTATTGATTTATAATAATAATTTATTTGTCTAAAATAAATTGTAATTTAAATATTCAACTCATACAAAAGTCCAATTGTTTACAGATATAAAAATATTATTTTTTCTTAAATTTCTAGCTCAAATTCGATATTGTATTAATATTGACATCGTGCCTGACTATGAGTTCAAACATTTGACAAGTCACAGTTCAATACAATTTGTGAAAACAGATTTATCTAATGGTATTTTAAATTATAAATTTAATAGCATAAAAGTCTGAAACAACTTTAAAGGATAAATATTTTTTTGTTAAAACAATTGAAATGTTGGGATTACCAAATACACCAGAGAAATACACGCGTTTAAAATTGATGGGCAGTAACTAAGGTTTATTTTTAACTTAGTAAATATGAGTCATTCCTATTGATTTTTTTTCACACTGTTCCTTTATATTTATGATGGCCGAAAGAACTTCAAAGGCTGATCATGAAATGCTTTAAGCATCATTTATTTTAAGCACCATATAAATATATCGTTTCACAATTCTTAATAAGTTATATATATATACAATAATGTCAATCCAAGATTATTGCGTATTTAGTGATGTATAGCGTATCTTAAGAAATTGATCCAATATTCCATATGCCACACTTGAATAAAGGACTGTGGATGCAAATATCAATATTTGAACTTGTGCCATTATTAACTATAGTAAATTTAAATATAAATAATTAGCAGATATATAATATTTTTTTGACAATAAAAATTTATTATTTACTCTTAAATTTACAAATAATTTACTGCACGTATAAAAAACCCCTGGGTCCATTGGACCCATATTTACTTTTTGACATTTTTATGACTTTATTTTATTACAAAGTGTCTTTCTTACCAAGGCCTAATCTATAATAAAGTCAATGAAAAAAGTAAATAAGAGTAGTAAACATAAATTCATTATTTTTCTAAGTCATGGCTTTAGTAATGTGTATCCCAAACTGTATTAACACGATCGATTTACTCTTGGGGTTAGAAAGATAAAATGCAGTTATAAAAAATAGACAGTTTTGTAATTATTCGACTCGGTATTGTTTGAGCCTGCGTCAAAGCTAAATAAATAATGAGAAAATACGCCATATTTTACAATTTTCCCTTGAAGGAGAGGGCGAAAGGCAGCTGAATATGAGAATAATGCTCATGTTTTTGATATTGTAACATTCAAACATTTTGCTATTGAAGATTTTGTTCTCTTAATTTGTTTGTGCATTGAAAGATGCACAAAGCTCTGGACAATCAATCATCTAAAATGTGGATGAAATAATAGATATGATCGATTCCGACGGTAATGTAATCACTGTTTTAATTGACATTATTGGAGTAATAATAAAGTCCATAAAAAATTATGAATTTATTTGTACTACAGCTAATATCCGAAAGAATAAATAAATTTCGTTCTTATAGAATATTCCTTGTTTTCTTGTTTGTAGCTTATTATTTATTAGAGAAGCAAATTTGCAATTAGCTTTTTTTTTTATTATTTAGGTAAGTCTTTATACTAGTCACATCTAACCATTTTTCTGTATAAATATGGGAACTTCTAATACTCTACTCTATATGTAAAATATAATTATAAGACTGACGAAAAAATTTATCGTTGTTTCATTTAATATCTATAGGTGCAAAAAAAGTCACAAAGTAATGGTTAAGTCTGACCAATAAGAGAAGTAGTACAAAAAAGCCAATTAATATTTTTAGAGTAAAAAAAAAAAAATACATATACGTAAGTCATGTGTCAAACATCAAAAAATTGATTTATGTATCTCATTTTCTTCTAAAGTGATTGTCAATTCTGCATTTTTAATTAACTTTTTGTGTTACCTAGACCTTTGACATTGACCTCTCAAAATTTAATGGCCTTTTATTGTGATTATATACGCAAAACGTTTCTACCAAGTTAGATGAAAATCAATCAGTAACTTTTGGCGTAACCCTGGTGACTAATAAAAAAACAGAGGCCAAATCATTGTTGATGTAGTGAATAATCCTAAAATTAGGATAATTATCAAATCTGAATGCAAGTGACGATACATTACTAAAATGAATGTAATTAAATTAAAATCAAGGATATACGTATTTTGATTTAATTATTGAACATGTGTCTTGTGCGTGCTTTAAACATTTATAAGGTCAAATATTAGTACCCATCATTCTAAAAACAAGATCAAAGTTTGTTAACACCTCACAAAATACATATATGCATGTCTAAATAAGAGGTTTGACATTGTGCTAAAAATATTTTTGCCCATATTTTGCACTAACTGATTATTATTTTATTGTTAATTGAACACCGGCGTTATCCATGTGAATTCTATAATTATGTATTCGTGTTTTAATTGAAGGCGTCCATTTACACGTGGTTTTAATTTAGAGTCGTGAGATGATTTGAGATGAAGACTAAAAAAAGTCTTCATGTAACATAATTATGATGATGGAAATATGGATTCTTGATTTTCTACCTATTTTTGATTTCTAAAAAATAAGAAAAGGTTAAGTTTATAGCACAAAATTATACTCTAACCCACTACAGGACCTTAGGACCTTTAATATTTTATTTTATTTAATTGTATTTTTTATAAAATTAATAAATTGGTAAAAGAAAAAAAGAATATTAGTTATGGCAAATGATAAAATTTGATTGCAAAGATGACTAAAAATGAATATTACTAATAATAAAATTTCATCAACACCATTTAATCCAGAAGTCTTTTGGTGTTGTTCCTCTTAAATAAAGCTGAAGTGCCTCCCACTAAATTCAGTAGTACCATTTACTATGGCTTAACTGCTATTTTGCAGAATATTTTCACAATAATTAACCTTAATTCTTACTTGGTAAAAAGGTTTATTTGTAAGATTGATCTAATAGGAATGGTGAAAAAAATAAAATTGTGGTTATTTCAATTATAGTAAAACAAATTCAACATTCATTTCTTGTTTTCACATCAAATATGCAATATACTCAATATTAATTTATTAGATTGGAGAGATAGTGATTTCTTATTTCCTGCCACTAAGTATATCATGAGCATTATTATATACGATCATACGATAAGGTGTTATAAAGGTGTGAACTTATACGACAAACACTTTTCGACAGTATTGTGCTTGTCCGTTTGAGTTGTGAATTATTGTGCACTGAGTATGGAGGTCTCAAAGGAAGAAATTCGCCATAATTTATATTTACTCTACCTAAAATGGAAAAATGCGTAACACATGATCAAGAATTTACAATGTATACGGAGCCGATACTATTTTGGTTCGTGTTGCACAGCAGTGGTATAAAAATATCTGTTGTTATTCACCTATATACAAATAAAAAGAAAATTGGTATTATTGATATATTTTACTTCATTTTTCATAACAAAGTTTTATTGTATGAGATAGTAGGAACCATTGGAAAAACATAATACATAAATGAATTTTAAATATTATATTTTTTTTCTTTTATATAAATGCATTTGACAGAATATTTGTGTATCTATCAATTTTAATAATCATCGGCTCTTTTGAGGATGGATAAAAAACAAGCATATTAAAGATTAACCGTCTTATTAGTCTTTTTGATTATTATGATAACTTATTTTTATTTTTTTTTAGTTTTTGCCGACGTAGTATCGTTAAATAAACAATTAAATATATCTACTTTTTTCTTTAAAAAAAACAACAAAAAACAACTAAAAAACTAACACTTTTTGTGGCTTTGTTCATGTCTACAGGGCGGTGACTTTTTTATAGGGCCACAAAGTAGACTTTTCATTAGTCTAATTTGAATTAATAGATTGACAAAACTTTATTAATATATTTTGAAGATTGAGCTATTCAAATAAAACTGGAGTTGGCAATCTTAATTTGTTTCAAATTTATGGTTGATTATGCATTTTATACTCCTTATGTTACATTGGTCCCTTACAGTCTCTGGTTATTACCATCGTGTTCCAGGAAATTGCCCTTTAGAAAAAGCTTGTGAGGAAAATTACCATTTGGAAAATGTCCCGTCGATTCCCAAAATATACTAACTTTGTCCAAAACTCGTTTTATGTAACGGCAAAGACACAAAACAGGCTATAAACTACTACTGCCTCTTTACAATACATATGGGCCTCTTTCAAATACTTCAAAATAAACCTTGGGCACATGGTTTGGTTGAGACTACGGGAAAGATACCACAGAGGTTAAAAACCACCACCGAAAGTTTACAAGAAATATTAAACCCTCGAAATACTAATTAATAAATTCAAGTTATTTTGAGCTTCTTGTTGAAGGTGAGATCTGGACCCCTAAATGATTTGTGTATCCCTATTATCGTCGTAAACGACCCATGGCTCTGGCTTATTTTGATGTTTTTGGAGGGGCCTAAATGCTTTGTGCCAGTTTCCACCCTTACAAAGATACATTTTTAGGATTTTTTAACATAGAATACTCCCAACTCTACACACTTCTCCCAGCAGTGCTGTTATCTCTATGACCTGTTCCAATAATACATGACGTTTTTCTCTGCATATAATTGTTCATAAGTCCAATTACTCCAAGTCGGATTGACTTTGAAGCGTCAAATTTTAACACAACAACCCTTTTTATATATGATATTGTTTGAATCTTTTTAAAGGTTACCTTTAAAAAAACCACTTTTTAATATGATCTCTCAATCATTAATTTTGTCAATTTGCATGAAAAGACTCGCATCATCTCACTACTACAACACCTGATACATAACAACTGCGCATCCAAAATGGCTGAAACTTTGATATGTAACTTTCAACGGATGCTAAATAGATGGGACTGGCTTTTATTTATGCGTGCTGCTATTTTCATAGTAAGGTCGGAAACTTTTCAGAGCAACTTCGTAAGAAGGGTATCTATGACTCAATAAGGAAAATAATATAACGTCAATAGACTTCAATGGCTTGAACTATGGAATTCTGTACACTACTTAATGTTTTTTAAAGATTGTCCGTTGCAAATTTAAAAAAAAATGCTTGTGGACATTTAATGTCCATAATAATAGTTCAAAAATTTCCTTTGGTGTTGAGGGACATTTTTTTAATTTTTTTTCTCCAAGAAATATGTCAATTATTTTTTTTAAACGTTTATTTTTTTTTTAAATATTATATCTCATGTTTAGCGGGTATATTTCTTTGATATCGAATAAATGTTATTTTAAATATATTTGAACATATTATTTACCCACATACCTATTATGTATAATACTTAGATATAATAAGCATCTTTAAATCTACTAAAATAACGATCAACTACATTCATTAGATCAAAGAAACGTGTGCGATTTTTGCATTCAATGTTGTTGGGTAAGACTAACTAGGCTTAGGTTTTGGTTACTTTTTTAACTAAGTAAAAATAGGGAATTTAACGTTTCCATTGGATAAAACCGTGTATTTTAATATTCATGAGTAATTTGGAGCTATAAAGCATTAATTACTTTGAGAATTCAGAAGGATAAAGTAATGTAACTGATAATGAATAGGGTTGAAAATTGTTGGGAGTTTTGGTATTTAAAAATAAAAACGTAAAAATAAAGTTTGTAAAGAATAGTAGCCTTGCTGTTATGATGTTGAATTAAATTAGCTCATATCAACTGTTAGTTGAACACCATGAACATATCTATCACCCTATATCAAGCATATATTTATCCAAGAATGACTCTATTTTCAATCCTTAATTCTACTTTGAGTTTAACAAGGAATAACTCTTTATCAAATCTCTGGGTCATAAACATATACACTTCTGGTAATACTATATACATCTATAAGGTAAGGACTCAAAAATTTGATTGTTTTTCGAGGCCATCTAGTCTCAGTTCTAAAAGTTTGACAATTTTGTACTTTGCACCATTCGATGTGCTCAATTTTATGTCTGTTTTGTTTTTGTGTGATTAAAAATGTTTGAGCAACAAACAAAACAGCAGAGGGTGTGCGATCTCCTCTGCACACATGTTGACAAGTGGGCACTGTTCTGTACAAAAAAAAAAAAAAAAATCCTAGCTGAATCAACAACTCATTTCGAGAGAACCTTCAGGGACAAAAATCCAGCTCAGATCATGTTCTTCTACGTCATGGCGACCGACGGCAGGAAAATGCCTCCTTACTTCTTCAAGGCCAATAAAAAAGTTAACACGGCCGTCTACTACAAGGTCCTCAGTTATTATGTATTACCGTAGTTGAAGAGCTCGTTCCCTAAGGACAACTTTGTGTTTACCCAATACGACAAAAAGTCCAAGAAAGTGCAGTATTTCTACAGGGAGAGCATGGCTGCCTTGTGACACTTACATAAATTCTTGCTTGCGTCCTCGCCCGAAATGTGTCCTCTCGACTTGGCTGTTTGGTGCGTCATGAAGGGCAAGATGAACCAGACTTATCACCTGAATGTTAATGAACCGAAGGCCGTGATCACGGATAAGTGGCATAACTTGTCCTCAGAGGCAATCAGGTCCAGCTGTGCTTCTATTTTTCCCTTTATTCAGTCATCATTTAGAAAGGAGGGGACATATTGAATACAAAGGTAAAAAAATCTTAACTTTAAAAAAACTTTTTAAATGTTCTAATTTTTGAGTCCTCATCCTGTTTGTTCTCTCCTCAACAATGAAATTTTAATGACAACAGCTTGAAATTCCAAAGAGAATGCTGAAGCTACCATTAAAAAAAACGGCTCCATGCAAAAAATGTTAAGCATTAAAACCCTATATAAAAAATCTGACTTTTGTACAGGCAAAAAATTTTTAGAAGCCAATCTTTGAGTGTTTTTTTATCTTCAAAAGCTCATATCATTATTTTTTCATTCTTGTAAAGATAACATCTAAATATAGAGCAATTACTCATAAGAGATAGAAAGTAACATTAAAGATTTATAGGAAAAGTATTAATGTGACTCCTTATCGGAGTCACATTAAAATTTATAATCGCCATCGGAGTAATACATGACTTTGTCCTTAATCACAGCTAGTTTATTAAAACGTCCTGACAGGCTTAGATAATCTATCTAAAAACATCAGGGTTACCATGCTATTTTTTGGTTTCTTTTATTTTTATATATAAGCATTGTAATATTTTATATAACTCAAAGCATAGGTGCCTACAACAGAGAGGAGGTATTATCCTTCTACAACTATTGAAAGACAATACCACGAAAAATTGCGTGATTAAGTTGCCATCAATACAATGACGTCGTTTTTATTAAACTAGGGAGGATCCAATTTTAAATTTGTTACAGATTCCTGGTTAATAGATTAGAGAGCGGGAAGTACACAATTTATTTCTTATCTTTACATAATTGTATTTTATTTTCAGATAATAGAAGTTCCTCCTTCTAAATTGTAAAATTTTAAAAAAATACAAAAATTGCACTGAGCCACACGCTTTACTCGATCCAAACGCTGCAAATCCTGATGAGGAATTTCTTTGTAGGCATTATGGATTAAGTCTTGCTTCAAATTATCGAGCAATGCAAATGAAGGTCACCCTCCAAGATCTCAGATGATGATTTTACAAGCACAGATAGCTCCAGAATTTCAGCTCTGCATTACTCCAAGTTCTTGGTTATTACCCTCTTATGTCTTGGTTAGGTCGCTTATTTTTTTATATTAACAATAAGTTATATGGGATAACATGGAAATATAACAATAAGGACAAAGGTGTGCCATTTAAAAAAGTGTTGCATTTTACACAATGGGCCCTCTAAACGGGTAATTTTTCATTGAAGTTCGAGTCAGTGGGTACGTGTGTTACACAGATTCATCTTTAGTTTCAGTATCTTTTTTTTCCTTACCCAAGTTGAACTTTCAGAAGTACAAATTAGTGCATTAATACAACTAATTAATTTAACTAAGTTACTTACTATTGAATTGTTCTAGAATGTTTCGTCCCAGGAAATTCACACATATATATAAATATTTATATATATTATCAATAATATACCTTTTCACATATAGTTTAAGGTTTAAAATGCCATCATTTCAAGCTATTCCATAAAAAAAAAAAAGAGTTACAAATAGATAAGTGCAAAGATACATTTATGGTATAATATGTATATCGGGCAAAACTTTCCAAGGCTAAAGTTCCGGTCACCTGATTGATTATAGGTCAAATTGTTAAAATAAGAGTCAGAACACATGTTATATTTTTATTTTGTTTTATTTGCCAATCAGAGCAATGTCTTATATTTTTCAAGTATTTTATCCGTTGTTTTTATTTTTTCTAAATTATCCAAGTGCTATAAACGAGGGAGTGTAACACTGAAGATCTGTTGAGGATTTACAAGTATTAATCTTCTTTGGACTCAGAGTGGAATTGAAGTTCAACCTCGAAGTAAATCCTGTTATATTGTGGATAGATACTGAAAGGAGTCAGTGATCATTTTGTTTTTCTAGTAGTTGTATGCAATTAATCTGATACGACGTTATGACGTCTTAGCTGCTCTTCACCCGTCACAAAATAAATTCTCTAGATTATCAGTTATCCACTTCGATGTGTAACATACCTGTGGGTCATATCATTTACAAAACATCTTAAGCTTAATCTAATGAAATACAACTTACGAGAAGACAATTTACTCTTCAAGACACCATAATTTAAAAATTTGTTTCCCAGGATCTCTCTCAAAGACACTTGACTAGGAAATAAAAGCTCCTAATACACAACACTTACCTACAGATCAAAAATCTTCATAGTTTTATAGATTTTCCTCAGCAACGAGTAATTTATTGTCAGAGCACCCTTTCTTGCAGGTAATCTATGAAGATACCTAATACCTAACCAGCAGTGTGCTTGCCAATTGTCAAGACTATTTACGTAGAACAAAGTTATATATAATTAGATCATTTATCGATTGCTATATCTAAAAAGATCATTTTACTCGATGTCAACTATCGTATGACAATACATTAAAAAAAAAAACAGAGTTACATTGACAACTGATAGTCAAAAATAAACATTATGTGAACAGTTCCAAGGATGGGAATTCGACTTTTGAAGATGAAATATTTTTTTTTGAAAAGAAATATGACAAATTATTGTGGATTTTAATCTTAACATTTTACTTTGTAGAAAAAACATATTATTGTTTTCCAATTTTTTTTTTCTACAACAGACTCGAAAAAGATGTGATATTGATTATATACAAACATCTTTATTTTGTATTGATGTCGTAGAAAGATATGCAAAAACTTTATTTCATAACATAGGATACTATTTTATTTTTTAATTTAAAACTGGGGAGACAAAAATGGTTTTAAATAAATTTGACTTTCAAAAATCAGGTTTAATTTTTTGTAATTTTATTGTGATTATAATAAGGAAGATCTTTGAATCAAATTGTTAGTCCATTATTTGTCAACATCGCCTCCATCGTTATTGGATATGATGACATCCTCTCTATGATACCATTTACTTTCATCCTGTAATGGTTCATGGTAAATACAAGAAAAATCCGTAGTGCTTTACTTAATGCCATGTGATCTCTTTCGCTCCTGAGCTTAATCCTCAGTGGACGGATCGAATCCGAATCCTACTACCTCGGAATACTTCATATGTGACGAACTCAGAACCTCTTCCACATAATGTAACTTTTCATTTACTTCCATGATTCTCTCAAGGGGCTGATTTTCCAAATGCCTCGAAAAAGTCCAATAGTGACTTTTCTTAAAATTAAAAGGTTGCAATATATTTAAATTTTTAAAGGCCGATACAAACAAAAAACGTTGTAAAATTATAGAACCACTTTATTTTGAAAGGGAAAGTTGTTGGGGTTTGTAGATTATTAGATTCATTTGCTTAGAGATAAATTGTCTTTACACGTATTATGTGTACACATAATAAGATGTAACAACCCATCTTAACATATTTCTTAGCTTCTTAAAAGTTAAATGAAGATATTCCTTTGTTAATCATTTACAAAAACAAACAAACAAAAAAAAACACAATGTCAAATCGATCGTATTGAATGTTAAAAAATTTATCATTTTTTTTGTCATAGAATTTTATCAACATTTCATTAAATGATAAAAATATTTTTTAAATAAATCTTTTTTTATATATCAAAAAATGTATGTATAACTTCAGTCAATAGTTGGATATGGTCACTTTTATATCAAAATAAGGACATTTTTATTATATACTTAAAAAAGGGTGTTTGGTATGTTTCATTTCATGCATGATTGCATAATATGATTGTAGAAAAAACACTTTGACGTGGACATATCATAATAGATCTACTTTTTTTTCATGTCCTAGAATTCCTATACCCATAAATAAAATACAACATATTTGCAATATGGGAAATGTTATATTTTTTAAATTGAGCTACGGGGTAGTAAATAAGAATTACACAACCTTACGCAATGAAACTTCATTTTAATCTAAATAAAGTCAAATGTACTTGGACATAGTAGAGATTAAAAATAGATTTATTTAATATAAATACAAGAACATCATTTGTTAACCTGCCGTCATTGGTAACATGTACAGCATCTAAGCTTTTATTGAAGACAACTTGGATACATTTGAAATGTATATGCGACTAATTTTCTTTCACCCCTTATTCACGGTAGATTTGAGTTCAGCAATGTTGCTTTAGAGGACTCAACAGCTTTAAACCCAATTTGTCCTTAGATGCTGCAGTCAAGCTGATTCAAGTTTTGGCTCTGTGTTGATATTTGAGGTAATTAAGAAGAATCCTACAACGCTCCATACGGAATTGCTGATGCGTCCGAGTTAAGAATGGGATTTTTTCTATCCTTTTTGACTTCTTTTCAGCAGTATTTACCACCTTAGACAATTTTTTTTTTTGCAATTCGGCCATAGAAAGTGTGTTGTTTCATGGATTACTTTGATTTGCCTACGGGTTAAAGGATGATTTTTGATGATAAACCGATTTTACAAGGTCTTTAAAAACCCGGTAATTTGTGTGGCAGTTGACCCATTGCTGATGGACGATGTCCAAGATGTCATGACTGGCTTTGATCAAAGTTACAATCTTTTTGAGTGAAACTTTATGTAGTTGGTATTAAACATTCTTTTTTTTTGGTTTTACAGAACAATTACAATTATTCCTTCATTCTTTAGAAGGAAATTTCGAAATGTTAAATACGTGTGCTCATGAGTGACAAATAGTTAAGTGGATAATTTTTGGGGGAGTTAAAATTCTAAATTCTTGTTATTTGAAAGTAGAATGAAGTATTGACAAATAAGTAATTTCTACGTATGTTCTTTGTAGATCCAGAGTGGGGTTTGTTTTAATCATTTTCCTCTTATAACTCATGCCAGCTAATATAATAAAATGTCGTGACAGCTAAGCTGTTCTCCTTTTCAATATTATTCAAATTATCAAGGTTACCACTTTCATTTTTTTTTTTTTTTACATGACGATAACTCATATTTCTAAAATTCCATTCTTAGAAGTTGGAGTAGTTAAAAGATGATATAAAGCAAATATTCTTCAGCCATAACCATAATAGACAATTTTTTTTTTCTATGAGGACGAGAAATTAATCATAATAATACTACTGTTTATCAGGTAATTAAATACAGTGATATTTTTGGGGTCTCTTTTATACGTATTTTCCTATCCAAACAGACAGAAGTTTAAAGTTAAATGTATGTTTTGCAATATTTACTTAATCTTCTCATGGATAAGTATCAATAATTTAAACATAAACAAAAAAAACACGTTGTATTATGTTGCTTGTAAGTAATGATGAAATACCTTATTTATAAATTATCTTCAGGTTTCGGGGTTATCGAAATTCATTGTTAGATTTGCAGAGACATAAATTACCTATTTTTCTAAATAAATGTATAATGATAGCTATCAAAGTTTTGTCTGTATAAAGCTGCTTGTAAAGGGTGCGTACACTAAAATGTCTGGTTTAAGATTTATACGGGGTGGTCAATTATATATGAATACTTACTAATTAAATAGTTAGTCATAGTTGAATGAATTAAATTCATTAAATTTCAATATATTAAAGCATAAACAATTAGTTAGAAAAAAAAAAAAAAAAAAAAACAATGATCTCTTAATTACATACAAATTGAGAAAATGACAATCAAATATCAAAGCTATCAAAGTAGTTTTAGAAAGAGCCTTGTGAGGTTGGAGAGGCCACTTTTCACCATCATTGAAATAAACCTATCTTCTTCTTTGCACGGACCCATTTGTGTTTTTTTTTAACTCAAAACTTTATTTATAATAGCCAGATATAAGTTTATAGCAATGATTAAAAATATATTCCTTCTTACGCCAAATTAGAATTTAAATCAATCTATTATTATCAATACACTTGAAATTCCATTACAATCTAGTTAATAAAAAAAATATTATGAGAAATTGTTATTTTATTTGACCTTAGATCATAGATAAATTTACATAGAGACGTGTCTGGCCAATATAAACTTAATATCTACTATTTAAAACAAGTCAAAGATCAAATAGATTTCATATGTATTGGAATTCAAAACATTTTTGTTCTTCTTAAAAGATGTGTCACGTTTTTAAAGTGATTGTATCTTCTGACCTTTTCTCCAGAAATAGTTTTGTCCCAACACAAACACTTTTGTACCGGTTCCCATGCCAAAATTACCGGACATTTAAAAAGTATGATAAAAAATCCCTATCAGATGATAATTTTAACGGTTAATGCCCATAATAAATTTGAAAAAATAACTATTGTAGAGTCATCCAATTGTATGAAATATTGTGGAGGATAATGTTCTTTAAATCATATGTGTATGTTTTTACAATTCACTTTTAAACAATATTTATAGTTTCAGAATATTTACTAACTTTTGAGACTGCATAGTGATTTGGTATATCCATACTGACGGGTCAATTAAAATCTGTACACATTGAATTTTAAACTTCCACTAAATATAATTTATTAATAAAAATTTAATTTCTACAAAATTACATCTATTAATAGATGTTTGTCTAGGCTCCCTCAGCGGCTATGATGGTTTCTAGGCTGCAGAGGAAGTCTTGGTACCCGTTGAAAATGACAGACACTGCAGGCCATCCATTCGACATGCAACCAAAAGGTGTAGTAGAGGGGTTGTCATCTGGTCTGTATCGGGGGGCAAAAGTGGCAAAACTAGGTCCAATAGAACTCAAAAGACAAATTCAAAACTCAATCGAAAGTGTCTTGCAGTAGAGGAAATGGTTTTTTTTCATTGTGTATGTCAAAATTGGCCTCTCTGCCCTCACAAGGCTTTTTCAACTCACTTTTTGATAGCTTTCTGGACAGTCTAGCGTAAAACTAATATATCTTTTGCATGGGTCCTCATGGACTTGGGGATATTGGCCTGGACCGTTTTCTTTAAATCTTCGGAATCCTTCTTGGGTTTTGTAACTAAACCTTCCTTCGTTTCTAATATTTCAAACATGCTAGCGGCATATACGGTGGCCCTGGAGACTTCCAACTTCTTGGAGAACGCGAATGGGAATTCGTCGATCCCGTTCAAGTGCCATATTCTCAACTTGTATGTAATCTATATAGCTCAAGGTTTTTTTTTAAAGAAAACTAATTATTTATGCTATAATATAACGAAATGTGAAAGATTTCCACCACTCAACATTAATTAATTATTGAAATAGTAAGTTCTCCGATTTCTATAGACCTATTTTCAACTTTAAGCAATGATAATTCGAGTTATAAGCATGATACATAAATTTTAGAAATAGTTTTAGAATTTTCAACATTGGGCTTTAAAATAAAGCCACATAATGTATCTTCATCTTTAACACCAAACGCTAACAAAAGCTTTGCACCTTAAAAATAGAAAAAAAATGTATGGCATTTTTCTGAAGGCCAAGAGGTTAAGTTGTAAAAATAAGGCCATATTTTGAACCAAGAGACCAAACTCTATTAAACTGATTATATACTTTTTTTGTACCATTTTTGCTGTTAGACAGTGGTTATCGATATATCATTTTTTAGGTTATGTCGATATGATACATATCAACACAAAATATTTGTTAGTAAAATGTTTATCAATTATTATACAGGGGCGGAAGCAAAACGTGGATTGAATGACTGATTTTAGAAAAATGTCTATAATTTTATATTTTGATTTATAATTTTGATTTTTTTTTTTCAAAACTTTGAGACATGACCATTGTGAACATGTTCACTCAATATGGCCGTCCTTAGCAGCAGTAAAGCCTCTACACAGCGGCGGAAAGCCTTGCAGGAGTTGACGATGAACTTTCTTGGACAAGTTGTTCCACTCCTTCACAATGGTGGCTTTAGGGAGTTTACATTCGGGGACGATGTCTGGTTAGTCTCCCTCTCCAAACTACCCCACATAGCAAAGTCCAACAGTTTCAAATCCGGCGAAGATGATGGCCGCATGTCCTTGGGCCAAAAATCAGCCATATTGTCGGTGCAGAATTTCTGGCATTTGGTAGATGTGTGTGAGGATGCACCATCATGGGTCCACAAATAGTTTTCCTCTGGGTAGGTAGCTTTGAGCCATGACAGTATAGTGAACTTCAACACCTTGTAGTAGGCCTCCTTTTCGATTTTCTCCCCAACTTTAAAAAAGAAGGGAGGTATCTTCTCACCGTCGGACGCCACGAACCCCAGGACAATTGTTTGGGCCGGATATTTTGTACAAAACACCCCCTTGACCTCTTCTGGTGATCTCCCAAGCCAACCGTTGTTCCGATGGTTGTAGACCTGGTCCAAGGTGAAAATCTTCTCGTGAGAGAATTTTTTTACTGTGGATACATTTGACTTGATCTACGCACAAAATTTATTCCACCTCTGCAGTCTCCTTTCCTTCAGAGTTATGGATTTTGTGGGGTCCTCCTTGATCTTCTTCTTCAGGTCCCCCAGATACTCAGAATCCCCTTTCAAGTTGTGTCCCTTCTTCCTTCTTTCCTTGCGAGGTATTTTCCATCCTTTTTCATCTTGCTCACTCATTATCAAAGATATAAGAAATGTTTGTTTTTGTTTACTTATGCAAAATGGACAGGAGATTCGGAATATACAGGGAAAAATCAAAAAACCTCTCAATTTTAATAATATAGTTAGCATTTATTAAGAGTCTACGTTTTACTTCCAAACCCTGTACATAATTTAGAACCAACTTAATTAATATAAAACTCATTTTACTAAACGAGATTTGTAGACAGACAATGATTTATGCATATAATTTGACACAATGAACAATATCGAACTTTATGGAACTGTTTGAAAACGTAAATATAAAGTGCACAAAATAATTATTACAAAATACAACAAAAAGGCAATCTAAAACGTATTAAATGATTTAAGATTACAACTGTAACCACATAAAAAATGTACTTTATTACATTCCTCAATGTACGTCAATGAGTAATTGGATATTACTAGGAGTGTAACGATGCATCGGAATCGGCAAGAATTTGCCTTTTTTGAAGTATCGGAATCGGCTCAATACTGTAACATCCAATGCTTAATTATTTTTATAGATAATATGACTTATTTGAGTTCATTTTTGGGGACAAAGTTACAATTACAAATCAATGAAATAGCTTGACTAACGACGTCGTTCAGACAAGTTCAAAATAAGAAAAGAAAGGGATTATACAAAATTTGAAAGTAACAATTTAGAAATATCCACATTTTTAGTCCCCCATACATTTGAATTGTATCATGGGTCGTTCAAAAAGGCCGTAACGGATGAGTTGTTTACTTTTGAAATCATAAAGTAACTTTTTCACAAAATATTTACTTTTTGTATGTTTGTTGAAATAATATTGTTAATAACAAAGCTGAGGTCAAGTCCATATTTTTTGAGTCAAGTTCGAATCATCAGTATCCGTCCCGGTTCCATTAAAAAAGCACGAGTACGAACTCGAGCACTGATTTATGGATACTTCAATTTTTATGTAAAGCATATAAAACTCAATTAGGAACTAGGGACAGTTCAAGTCCATTTGATCTCACGTGGGCCGATATAGATATATAATAGAAAATATTGTTGCATGTATTTTTCTTTTTTAGTGAGATAGTTAAAACTAGATTAGAGTCCGAGAGGCGAGAAGGTTGACTTTAAAAAATTATCAAAGGAGGGGCTTCAAACTCCCTAAATTATCCAAAAATAAATTAATTGACTCAAAAGCACGTAGAATTATTAACTTTTAAAAATTAAAATTATTAACAACTAATTATGATTGATAAATTTATTTATTTTTTTCCTATCCTTTATTAGTAAAAAGTTAAAATAAACCCTTTTTTATTTGTTTATGAAATTCTTTGAATAGATGATAAGAAATCAGTATCGGAATCTTCCATATAGATATTACAGAATGGGGTACATCCCTATATATTACTCCAAAACTAACTATGCGCCCTCCATAAATCTGTTTTTTCAACTAAATGAACGATGTAAGTTATTTAAAAAGTAGAAAAGTTGCATAAATCAAGAGTGAAAATGATAAAGTGACGTCATCTACGGCATCATAAAAATGGAGATTTTGCATTAGGGATTTTTTCTTCACACATATAACACAAAGCTACTCAAACTAAAACTTTTATTTTCTCTTGCACTCTACAATAGTCCCAGCCCTAAAGATTATTTAATAGATTTTCAGTGAATAAGTGAACATAATTTTGATATGTTTATTTTTGCTTATTATTATCAACCTGCTTATCGCCTCTTTTTCTAATGAATTTGAAATGCCAACTCAAGAATAATAGAAATACAAAGTTATGTCATCACTTAATAGAGCTTGCTATAATTTTCAATTGGATGTACCATCCCGAATAGTGGGCAAGACAGACAGATATGACGTCATAGAGTATAACTGCGGTACTTTATCACACGACGTTACCTTTATTGTATCCTGCAACCTCTAACAGAAACAAAAAAGGGTCCAAAATCATCTGGTAGTTAGCCAAATAAGTCATTCTTAACAACTTTATTTCTTATATACTCACATACTATCATTGTCATATTATTTCTTTACCATTTTTAAAATGATTTAGGTATTATTAGAATCTACATAGTATTTATTTTATTTGATACTATATTATAATATTGCTTTGTAATATTTAATTAAAAGAGTAGTTATGGTCAAGGTTATTAACCTTGGTTATGATTAGTTATAATATTATTTTTAGGAAGAAATAGCCAAAATTGCTTCATAGAAATAATGAAATGGCAAATAGATATATTATATTAACGATAAGGGATCAACAGGACATTCAATTTCTCCTCTCTTGGAAATAGAGCATAAGTATAAAATAACTTGTTACTTTGTGTATATATCAAAAATAATAAATTATGAAATAGCCATGACGTATCAAGGGAGGAGAGGGAATCGACAGCTGGCAACAAAATACATAGGATATTTTTGTGTAAGGGAGGTAACGTTGTGATCCCTCACTGATCAGTGATAGTCCAGGAAAACGATATATAGCTACTCTTCGTAACAATTATTTTCTTTGGCGTCACTATTAAAATGTGTGGTGGTAGTCAAACATTTGTAGGAAAAGCGTTATGTTATAACTTTTGTACTTCTAGTAACATTTGTGTAAACTATATTAATTAATAGCCATAAACCTATTCAATTTGTTTCTACACATTCATTAGCTGCATATTAATCGTTAACAACTACGAGTAAATATTTACTTATGCACAAAAGTTTAATTAAAGACTATCATTTTTTTGTAGGTAATTTAATTACTATGTAAAAGTATTGTTTAACGAACAAAAGTTAAACATTGAAATTAACCATTGCCATTTTTATATTTTAGTTTGAGTACAAATATTTAGAATCCTGTTACAAACTTGCATATCTTGTATTTATGATACAGCAAATAATTTTTGCGCGGTTGTAATAATTTATAACAAAAATTAACTTTTTAGAGAATTTTAGAGAAATTATATTTGGTATAAAATATTTGTATAATATCAATATTCACTTTCTTATATTCTTGATGCAAAAAATGGCCTAAAGTTATTTGTTCTAATGATTAAAAACCTCGAGACAAAGTAATATAAAGATTCAAAAACCTAACGATTTTACAAAGTGATTGTTTAGAAAAGAATAACAGCACTAATATTTATTTGTTTGTATGTAAAAATAAATTTGTTTGAAGCGTTTACAGCTTATATTTCATTTTCTAAAGAGGATTTGCTCCTAAAATCTTCGGTTCAGCAGTTGTATCAATTAATTTTAAGTTTTTTTAGGAATACCTTTTTTGAGGTTCGGTGATAAAAACTTTTAAAGTTCCGTAATATTTAATTATTTTAAATAAGTAGAAAATATTATACAATGAAATGTTTAAATGTATTATGAATAAGTTAACTTTGGTCTATTTATAATTAAAATATAATTGATATACATTAAACTGAATTCTCTGGAAGCAAATTTTGTTTTAGAAATATAAGTCCAATTTTATTCCTACACCTAGAAAAATTTTTTTTTGGGCGGGGGGAAGGGCTTGGTTTTGGGAATATTTTTGAAAAAAAAATTAAAAAGTCCTTCTGTATTAACAGAAATTAAATTTTTGAAAAATTATTTGAAAAATTACATTTTTTTGAAAGAAAACTGAAATATTAAAATTTCTTCTTTAAAAAAAAAAAAATAATAATTAATAAATTATTTTGCATAAAACATTCAAAATCCATATAAATTGTCAAAAGTTATTTTATTTGATCAGCTGCATAGTTTGCTCGAATGAACTTTATACCTATTTCCTGCAGACGATCCTAAATACATTTACAAAATCACATGAGTCTATCCTACCCATATATTTACTCTTTGATATTTTATTATATATTCATAATAAACAGAATTAAAAGTACATGAATTAACAGATTGATCTTTGAAAACAAAACCACATAAATACAGAACTGTAATATGGTATTCTTTTGATTCTGTTTAGTGTAACCATTTTGAAAGAATTCAAACTCTTGTAAGAATAAATTATTTTGTTAAAAAAATTTCTTCCGCTTATCTCTACGTAAAGATTTCTTAACATTACTCGATTTTTTACAAAAAAGATGATTTAAAACAATTTTATCGAAAAACTGGAAATGTGATTAGTCATTAAATATCATGTGGGAAAACATAAGTTAGATTTGGATAAAACCAGGCTTGTAAGCCTTCTAATATTGTGGCGTTCCGTTATATTTTTTACTTCATTCATTGTTCCGTCATTATTTCTGTTTCACTATACTTCAGTGAATATTTAGCGTTCAAATGAGCTACAACTTACTAAAATCTGTAATCTCTGGAAACACGATTTGTAGCCTCTTTACTAGCCCAACAGGAATCCTGTCAACAATTAGAGAAAAACATATGTTAAAAGTAAGGCCTTTGCCGTCCCAGATCCCAGTGTTGACGCACTAAACACTTCCACCGAGAGGTAGTGGGCAGCTATGTCCGAAGTTCACGTCGTCAATGTGTCCACATCCTTCAGACCCAGACTCGAGGCTATGGTAGCAACAGAGGGCCCTGTTCGATAAGAGCTTTCGAAAAGTGCACCACAAGCCCACCTCCTGTACCACTGCCGTAAAATAGATTTCCCAAGCGTTTATCTTTGCTTTATCAGCCCTTAAAATCATATTAAAAAAAGTAAAAAGAAATATATACTTTGATTTCTGGATTTTTCTGTAAAAACTATTAGAACATATCGCTAAAAATCTCACACATAAGTTCCGTTTTTGTGTTCGGTCCATTGTCGCTCGTTCCATGGAATGTCGTTCAAATCACTTTTTGGATTGTCTCATATAAAAGAAAATACACTAAATTTTGTATTTGCTTTTTAGGTCGGTTTGTTTCCTTATTAAAAAAATAGCTGAAATACTTCAAAAACTTAAAAAAATGCAATTAAGAAAATTAAATTATTTTTGTTAAAAAAGAGTTCTTTCATATAAAAGATAATTAAGTAATCTGGGAATCAAAAGTAAGAAACTAAACATAACTATAAGTTTTAAGTTATGTGACTCCAATTCGGAGGCAATTAAGAATAGATTTTCCCTTCATTTCTGATGAACAGGCGGATAAAATCTTACATGGATATTTAAGTTGTTTGGATTTACCAAAAAACATGCAATAAGAGGATCACGAGTTCCATATCTAGAATCAAATATGGAAAGCGATTTACTGCCCAATTTTAAATATCCTCTGATTATTTATTTTTTAATATTCCCTCTATGGATTGTGGCAAAATGTTCAAGAGAGTTATGCATGCATTTGCATGTTGCCCGGCACTCCAGATTTTGAGAGATTATATTACATTGAACATAGCTGGAATTACAGAAAAAATTATAAGGCCTTCAATTTTATTTCGTATCGCCCTAAAAACCCAAAGTGCTACTACATACACAAAAGCTATGAGGTTTGACTTATCAAGCTTTAAAAGCATGATGGCAGAAAAATCGGCAGTAGTGTAGCCTATATGAGTCGAACAAATCAGAGCTTTTCTGATCAAAACTGCAGTCCGATATTTTGCTTTCCTGATAAGATTCCAAGGGCATATCAGTATCCTTGTATCAGTATCAGAAGAAACGTTTTTATTGAAAATGGATTGATTACTAACATCATACGTATATAATAATTTTTCAAGATGCTTGGTTTTGTTTTAGGGAATTTATTTTGAGCTAGAATGTTTATTTATGAATATATATTTTATATAAGTTCTATAAATAAATAAAGTAATAAAAAAATTTTTATAGGATATTTTTAGTAATATTATTTAATTTAAAAATTTTTACATATAATTTAATAAAGCTTTCTTATAATAAAAACAGTATATTTACATAGTGATAACTATTTTAGAATTTGAATTTAAAAAACAATTAATTTGTAAAAATACCTAATTAATTATTGCCATATCATTAGTAGTAGTAGTATAATACTGTGTCTTAATTAATGCTTTAAAAAAAAATATATACGATACTTTTTAAAGACATTAATCACTCAACCTGTTGAAAAGTTTAATTTAGAGATGTAGGGATACTAAAATTTCAGGCAATTCAGACTTATTATTAATAAAATTATAAAACTTGTCAAATAACTAAGTGATTGAATTTTCTTAATGTTGAATTTTCAATTGATTATGATCTTTTTTCTTAATGTTGAATTGTTGTTATTCAATTGATAATATGATCTTTCAGTTTTGCTTTTCAGAAACAACAGTTTAAAAATACCGGTTGTAAGATTATTTTCCCCATAATACATCAAAAACATTAGCAAGATCCAGCAAAAAAACTTGGTGTACAACAGACAAATGGTATTTGTATTTTAAATACTTAATAAAGTTTTTTGGGCTATACTTTAATAATCAATGACGCCGTACTTAGCCTCGATAATGGCCTGTAAACGGTGCTTAAAGCAATATGGGTTCGCAACACCAGGGTATCGTCTACAGAGTGGGGATATAAAACTTTTGATGCTTGTGTAATCCAGGAAAATCAACTCAAACCCAATTTTTGATTTGTTTAAATACTATATTTAGCTGTTTTTTTAATTCAATATGCCCTCCTTCAGATTTAATAATATCATCGATATACTACTGAGCTGGTACACAGTTTTTGACGATGAAGGCTGTGTCCATGAAGTACCACGCTGTCATAATGGCATCTAGGAGCCAATCCAAATTTGAATGAGAGGTGCGAGAGACATGTTTCTCCAATACACTCCAAATACTAAGTCCATAGGGTTAATTTCAGGGATGGAGGAGGATAAACGCAGGCAGGCAAGAAGACAGCCATATTGTTACTGCAGAAGTTTGGTCTCTTCTTGGGCTTATGTAGTTATAAGGGACTTTTTGATGTAGTAGGTAGTTCGAATGGATAAGCCGGCGGTCTCTGCAGTCTTCTCTGTACAGACAATAGTGTGAAAATGTTCCTATTGTTCCCCGACATTTCTACTCTCAGAGAAATGGTATGAAAAAAATTGTTTTCTTTTGTTTTAGCTGTCATTTAAATTGTCTAATGGGACTTTGTAAGTAAAAGTAACGGGGATACAACTGTAGATAAAAACTTAATTTTCTCCATTATTTCTCCAGATACGCATAACTATGTAGGCGACATTCATTCTAAATGACCACCTCTAGCACAAATACATTATCGGATTCGACATCAGAAATTATATACCAGAGATTCAGTTCAAAGAGGAGGAATGGACATGTGCTGTAGTTATGTATCAAATTAATAATTAAGGATAAATCAGAAATCATAATATCTGAAACAGCATTTGGCTGACATTGTTTTACATTCAAGAAACCAAAAAAAAAAACCAGAAGATTCGAAGAACTTCCGGATGACTATTTTGAGGTATTTGAGGTCACAGGAGACTCATGGAATGTTTTTGACGCTGAGTTAATCAAGAAGATACGAACAATCAATCATCATTGACTGTTCCTTAACAAAGTCGTTTGTCTCAATGGAAAGGAACTTAAAATAAGTTTTAAAATAGTAAGGTCATGTCTTAACACTGATCTCCATTGTCAGTCTTGCAAGATGAAAAACCGTCCAGATCTTGACTCCCCAGCAACCTCGATCTTAATCCAATTTATTCCAAGAGAGGGAAAAGGATATAAACAAGGTAATTTGTTGCAATTACTCTAATCTCAATCCCCAATTCTACTCTGAGCCCAACAAGGACTTACAATTATAACTCCACAACCAAATCCCCAGGGTTACGTCCGTCATTTATGAGCACACACGAACGTTCAAACAGGTGTTGAATATCATTGAATCTATTTAGGAAAGGATGTTCACAACACAGGAATTAAATAATAATGACAACTATTAAGGAAAATGTAAATTTTTCATTATACTACCAATTACAAATTAACGGGCCAACTAATAAATACACCGGATTTACATCATTGAGATATAGGTATGTTACAAAATTCCGATTTACGGAGAGAAAAAACTAGCAGGAGGTGTGCACGAAAGTTTAGAAGTGTTTTGGGGATCCCCAAGGACCCACTCGATTTTCATTACTTAATTTTTTGTTTTTTTCAATCCGTTGAGTTAGTCACATTAAACTTTTCACTCTAAAATAAATCATCTTAAGATAGCCTCTAAAATCACGCCTAATAAATATAATGGATCAAACAAATAGTCAATAAACAGCAAGTGTTTTTGATTATTTCAATAAATGTATTTAAATGTCCTTTATAAGGATTAATTTAGAACGAAAATAGGAGTAGAACACGATATATAAATAATGATATCCCATTAATGATTTATGTTTTAGAAATCGTGTACAGACTTTATAAATGATTTATGTACAAGAATATACAAGACTTATATTGAATTATATTCATATATGAATTTATCAATATATGCAATTTTTTTATTAGGCTGGCTTGTCTATTAACTTTCTTTAAAATTCAATTAAGTCTACTGCAGAAAAATTATCATTTGCTTAGAAAATAACCTTAGATAAGATTTTCAAAGATTTGACAAAATCCCAATATTCCCGAATCCTAAAGAAAAATCTTAGTACCATTTTTGTTTGTCGCCTATAACCCACCACATTTATTACTACTATTTGAACACATTTCCGGAAGTGTGAACCGTCTCCGCCGATATTGCTGCAGACGTTCGATGGTCGACCTCTAATTGATAAAATGGCTGAAAAGTCCTTTAGATCAAAGTTAGATCATTTTAAGGGCGTCGAAAGGCCTCTGGTACGGTTCCGGATGAAAGCCTCGATAGTTTATAAGTCAGAGATCAGAAGATGTTTCAAAAGATCAACTTTGGCTCCTTTCTGAGAAATGGTTCAGATATTGATTACTCTCAGGAGTGTTGGAGATTAGGACAACATTTTTTAAAGTATCAGAGGAGTATTTGCCCGTTTTATAATGAAGCAAAAGAGACTACTGACTATCACTTCTGGACCTGCAAGCTTTTAAGTGTAACGTATGAGCGGATCTCATATGGACTGCTAGATCATTTTGGAGCAACAACTGGTAAGGATGAACTTTTAGGGCACTATTGTGGGAAAAAAGAAGGTAAGGTCAACACCATTATTAAAAAACACAACAATTAATATATTCAAAAAGGACTAAGAAGGACTTAAACCTTACAGACGTCATCCCCATTATTAAGTTACATATCAAAGTGATTAAAGATATGGACTAGTTCTTGAGAAAAATAAGGACTATGCCACTAACGTTACTTTAATGGTTTAATTGTTCTTCTGTTTGTTTTTAGTTTGATAATTTTCTTGTTTATACCGGATTTTTTTTAAGTTTAAAATTTTATATTTTATGCCATATGTTAGGGCTTTAGTTTATGTTGTTCCTGAATAAAGTTACCCCATGTGGACAAAAACAAAAATTGTACAAAACAACTATTATTTGAACACAAAAATTTGCACTAAAATGTCATATAAACATGAACTTCCGTGTTTAGCGACGAATGGGTAAATATGTGCATATGTGGTATGCAATAGCTATTAAGTCTCTGCAAAACTATGCGATATTTTTTCAACATAAAATACATGAGAAAATCGATGCTGGTGGAATTTTGTAGCCCACTCTTCTCCTTTCCCTTCAAAGGAACCTACCTCAATCATTTCGGAACAACCTAATATTTCATTCTTAAGGAGAGACCGTCTAAGTATTGAAAAACTTTTTATTGATTTGTGAAGCAGAATTCTTTTTTTCCAAATTATTATATAAAACCAATTTTTTTGAAAGAATAAAATCACAGTTCACTGTCTATTTAAAATAGTCTTATCCAATATATTGCTAAAATACATCAGCCTCGAAAGAAAATTTCAATTTTTGATTTCATTCTCTTGTCGTTTAATCAGTTTTCAAAATCATAGATTGGAAGATAAAATAATACAATGGTAAATTTATTTATACAAAAATAAAGGTATTTTTATTGTAATGAAAAATATTGAATCATTTCCTATCCTTTAATGTAACATAAAAAAATAGAATTAATATTTTTTTCTTACTCAAGATATTGGATTCACTGATACTTCCTTTCAAGTCATAACCCAAGTGCATCACTGGAATGTGTTTCCATCTTAACATTAAAATAAATAAAAACTTTATTTTCACTTAGTATTTATAGCATATTATGATAGTATAAAACATCAATAAATAAATTGAATGCTTTTAATAATTATTTGTGTAAATTCATAGGATAGATTATTTCACTTTCACCCATTGAGGGGTATTAAAGACAGTTAAATACAATTATGGAATAAGGTTTGTACATATATGACTCAAATAAGATATTTATATATCTTTTTTTTTTTTTAGAAAATCTCTGGGACCCTTATGGGAGCCGGTTAATTAATTAACTTATCGCCAGTATCAGTACCTTTACGATGTAAGAAGAAATATTAGATTTGGTTACATATTTTGTTATTTAATTATTGGATTCAATCTTAAAAAAATAAATAAACTGATTGATTTATTTTCATTTTGTATTACAATACCTAAATTTTAAGAAAAAATATCGAAAATAATAGTATAATTTTTTTTTCTCATATAAAGACTTTATTCGTTTAGAGAAGTTACATATATAAATAAACATTTTAGTTTATAATTAAATCCCAAAACTAAAGTGAATACAGCAATTAACTAGCACAGTGAGTCAAAAGATAATTAAAATACTCAGTAGTCGTTTATCACATTTATATAAAAATCATCAATAAAATTAGTAAAATGATCTGGTAGAAAACAAATGAATAAAAATTATTAAAATCATACAACTAAAAAAAAAGTAGGATGGAATACAAAAAGAGCAACATTTAAGCATTAGATGAACAAAACTTTTTAAACCGTCTGTGGATGTGTAGTAGACGGCGAAAAAACGTCATATTGTCTTTCGAACCATTTGGGTAGTAGCGTATCAAATCCCCTGTGTACTTCCACGTTAGATTAGAAGAATCCGGAATTTTAATAGCAAAGACAGAGTATCTTGCAGCAGTCGAAATAAAACTAGCTCTAAATTCTTTGGATAGGGTCGTCTTCTGTCAGCTTCTCTGCTATCCTACTTTTACAACTCGAGAGAGCTAACTCTATGCCGCTAGTTTTTGTATAGTTTCTATTATTTGTGATAATTATAAAGACAATGCGGATGTTGGCAAATATTGCTTCTGAAACAACCAAATTTCTTATTTCCTATACACATTGGACATTTTAACTGAGGGCTAGAATTAACACAAAGAAGATTTTGTCGTCTCTTAAGGCCTTGCTTGCTCCTTCTCTAAAATAAGTAGGTAGAAACCGAATCAATATGACGGATAAATTATAAACGAGACAGATATACATATGTTCTGGCTTTCATGAGTGCCAAACATGAAAAACTGAAGTACTTCGCATATGTTAAATATAGACCCCCACTCTTTCATTCATCTAATTTTCCCTTCATATACAGCTGTAATTGCATACAATAGATCAACTCTTTCTATACCCATGTTAAATTTAGAAATACTATCAGGAAATGCCAGGTTCAATTGTTTTTTTAACTTTGTTGCCTTAAAAAAAAACGTATAATTAGTAAATGTATATCACATTCTATTTGTACAAATAGTTAACATCAGAGAGATATGACTTTGAAGAAAAAAAACTTTTTTCACAGTTTTGTGATTTTTTGACTCAGTATTGTGTGAACGCACGTCAAAGATTGACACTAGTAAAAAGAACACACGCCATAGTTTAATGTTTTTCTTCAAACAGTGCGAAAACGTAAGCCAGTCAGCTAAAAATGTGAATAGTGGGGGTGGATTTGACACTGTGCAAGAATGTGCAATTTTGGTTTTGTCGTTTCTATTTCAGTAAATTTGAAAGGCTAATCATCGAAAATCTGGATAACATAGTACAAATTGTCGAGGTTTGACCGTTTTGTAAACACTGTTCTGATTGACAAAGGGGAAACACATTCAGGGTGGGAAAAATTAGAGATAAAATCCATCAAAAATAATGGGTATATATTCTATACTTTTTATATTATTATTATCAAACAAAACAAGGTCTCTAGAGAATTAGACTTCCCTTCAGTCTCCCTTTTTAATACTCTTTCTGGATGTAGATAAATAAAATCTTTGAAACCTCCAGAATTTATTCTGAAACCATAAACTAATGAAGTATCATCCTAATAAAAGGGAAGTATTATAAATTAAAAATTTGCATACAGGTTGATACATATAAAATGTCGTTTTGGTCATATTTTAAAGATTCAAATTTATATCTCTTATAACACATTAACAATAAAAATTAACTGTTTGGAAATCAAGATAAGCATAACTATGTTGTAGAAATTCATTGTTAATGACCACTTTTAGCATAAATCCACTTTGGGATTTGACCTCAGAAATTATGTCCAGCAGTAATAAAGTTTTCTTACTAACTTCATCTAACCCTTGTGTAACTGCTGACCGTAGGGAGTCAATTGGGATAGACTTACCATTAATAATTACCTTAACTTAATTCTACCAATAAAAATCCAGGGGGTTAAGGTCGGAAAATAATGAGGCAAGAACTTTTTGTTCCAGAAAAGCTAAAGTTAGAAAGATATAACTAATGAATTTTATGAAGGTTGTGACTGGGAGAAACAGCTTGTTTTCACATATAAGGAGTCTTAGGATAATAGGCTTTGTTCCATAAAAGTACTTATAATCCAAACGCAGCACTCCAAATCTATGTGCTCTCTTTGAAGAAAAGAAGAGGCATCCTCTTTTCGTTCGAAGCAATTAACACCAAAAAACTATGTCTGGGGTAGATTTTTTTCCCAATAAACATCAGTAATTTAATTTTGGGAGGATGAAAAATACCAGACGTTACGTCTAATATACATAAACTTGGTCATTTGTAAATATCTTTTTGTATGAAATGATCGTTATCCATGTTTTTAAGAAGGTTAGCAATTGCATTGCATCGTACGACTCGTTTCTCCGTTAAAGTTGTTGTTAACATTTACCTCAAGACGGCGTATATAAGACTTCATATCAGGCTCAATGACCCGTCGTAAAACTGATGATCTCGAAACTTCTATGTTTCTTACCATTCTTCTTATGATTATCGTTGGATCCTTTTTAACATCTTCCTCTAGCCACTATACAGGGCTCAAATATGAAATCTGTTTATTCTCTCGGTCCCCCTGGACCCAAATGTCGTCGTCATATATATTTGTTTTCTAATTTCGTCACAATTGCAGCTCTATACTCCGAGCTGCTGGACATTCAGTTCAAAGAGGAGGAATGGAGATGCACCGTAGTTATGTATCTAATTAATAATCAAGGATAAATCAGAGATCGTGACATCTGAAACAGTACTTGGCTGATAATGCTTTACATCCAAGAAACCAGGAAAAACTGGAGGTTTTGGACGAACCGCCGGAGAACTATTATGAGGTTGTTGACATTCCAGGAAGTCTCCAGGAATATATGGGGCACAGATTTAATTAGGAAAATACGAACCATCATTGACTGGTCCCGAACAATGTCCCTTATCTCAATTGGAAAGACATTTAAAATAAGTTACAAGACAGTTAGGCCATGTGTTAACGCTGATCTCAAATGCCAATCTTACAAGATACAAATTGGCCAGATTTTGACACAGCAGTACCCTCAATTTTTATCAAAGTGATTATTTTCTCTTGGGCTAGCTTGAGGCATACAGTAATAGACGCCCCCCAAGAAACAACTATTATAAGTGCCGCCATCAAGGAGCACTTCACATCCATGCCAAGGGACAACGTCATCAAGGCCTCTCTCTTCAAATTCTGTATAAAGGATGAGTGCAATTTTATTGTGTAGGTCTCAAGAAAAATGACAACAATCACTTTGTATCTTATTTAAAATAAAAATATTTAAGATCACTGATTTTGTGTCGTTTGTTGTAATATGATAGAGGGTACGGACTTCATCTTTGATCCCTATACATCTGTACGAAGTCCACTAGTCCTAAAAAAATAAATGACAACTTCCTATGACTCGTCCCTTTCTTCCATCCGTTTTTTGATCCCCTGGATGGTCTAGACATTTATATTGACAATATCTGTAATCTCACTCCTTGGTCGTTGCGCTATAATAATAATAAAAACACTATTTTTTGTCTTTGATATGATTGAATCAACATATTTACTCCAACTCAAAAATGTGTTATATTAATTGACGGCAAATAGTTTAACTATTTCAATGATACCAAAGTTTTTTTTGGTTTTTTTTTAATTTACAAATAATTTCAAATGTTTCTATTTTATTTTTTTGCATCTGATAAATCAATGAAACTAATGTACCATTGGACTAAATGCGTGACATAAAGGATTAGGAAAGTGAAAATAGCAGCTGTAGACAAGGTTTAATTTAGTACTCAGCAACTCGATGATCATCCTCCATGTTAAGCCACAATCTGTATTTAATGTAGATACAAGTATATATGGAAAAGGTATTCTGACATAAATAAGTTGAGCCAAATGTCATATGTAAATATAAAGCTGGTTTAGCCAGCAGTGTGTACTCATTAAGAACTTAAATCCATGATTGTTCAAGTGTTTTTTAATTAATATTGGTCTTTAGTGTTCAGTCAAATGAAAGTTGGGTAATCAGATCTTCTATAATAGACGAATGATGATTAGCCGCGGCGAGAAAATGGGTGTATCTTGTTATGTTTTTGTGGAACACTTTCTTCTGCGAAATACTTTGTGAAATGATCCAGAGGATATTTATAAAAAAAGATGTACATTCATCAATATTTCAGTTTTGATTCCACACAAAGTAATTCCAATTTAAATTATATTCTTTTTTTTTGATAATCATCTCAATTTCCCTGTATCCTGCCACCCCCAATTTGATAATCTGTATATGATTTCAAGAATTTTCATTAAACCAATTTTGGCCCCTTTCAATTCACCATTCTCTTATTGTCATTCATTCTAGCTTCCTTATACGTTGAGGGGCCATATATATTAGGAATATACGTAATAGACTAGTTCAATTTTTGGCATAGTCATTCATCTTTGACAAATTTTGTAATTGTTAACATCATAGAGGTAAATAAATGTGAAATCAACGTAGTTCAGGGACAAGACACTTGGGATAAATTGTTCTCTGAAACTCATTGTCCGTAGGTTCGCGCCCAGGTTATTCCTAGAGAAATAAATATGACTTTATGTATATGGGCTTCACAGAAGGTTTCTAGGTTAGATAGAGTAATTGAAATACTTTAATGTTTATTTATACTGAATCAGTCCAACTCCATCGAACCAATTAAAAGAACATAAGAAAACAAACAAAAAACCCTGCAAAAATTTTAAATACAATTTTGTCATGTGCAAGATCAGAAATGAAGTTAAAAAATGGTCCAAAAACTTATTTATCTAAATAAAAACTCACAAATCATTATTTTTCATCCAAAATAATCCATGTTGCAAAGTTTTGTTAAAGATGAACAACTTAATCAAAAACTGAAACAGCCTCATATTTAACTGATAAAAAAAGAAATTGTTAATTTTTTGTCTTTTATATTTATTTCATTGCATAATAAAGCACAAAATGAATATTTACAAAATGAATTAAGTTTTATAAAATTGAATTTCAAAATAAAAACGAAAACCCCGAAAAAAGCACTTGACAACTAAATGTCCATCTAGTACGCCATTTGGTTTGAAGTTATGAATATATTTCTATTTATTGGAATAAATTCAAGTACAACACATCGGACAAAAACTCCTTTTGTAGAAAAATAGCACCATTTACTTCCACATTCCAATATTTACGTCGTAAATCATTTAGCCTGCCTCGAAAAACTAATTGTGAACAAGAAAGTCGAATTGTTTTTAAATGTTAAATCAGGTAAATATGTTGAAAAAGTAGGAAAAATTATCAAATATGGCCATTTTTTTTATTTTTTGCTTTCTCTTTAAATTAATTTGCAAGAAAGAGGCGTAAGAGGGATTATATATTAATACAAATAGATGCAAAATCTTATAAAAATAATTAATTCTTATATATTTATTTACCATGAATAAATAAAGTAACTAGTAATTGGCGATTTCACAAAGACCTTAAAAATGTTAATTTTTCAGTAGTATTAAACCCTGTCAATTTAGGCAAATTGTAAAAATTTATTGGCAAGACAAGTGTTCATGTATCAAAAGTTCTTTTTTTTTTTATATTAGGATGAAAAACTTGCTTTTTAAATTGATTATTATAAAAGCATGTTCGAGTATTTTATTAATAATACCGGCAAGTAATAAATAAATAAAAATATTTATTTATTCTCCAAGGAAACAAAATAAGATGAGCTATAATTATATTTAATTGTATCTTGTATCATTTTATTGCAGATAAACTACACCTTCAATTATTATTTTATTGCTTAGAAAGTTAATTTTTCATAGAAAGAAGTAACTATTAAAAAGCCTGCTAGCATGATTAAAATGTTTTAGAGGAATACATACTATTTTAAATGTAGTACACTTATTTTATTCTTTTCTCATACATGGAAATATTTTTAAACCGTCTGTAACATGCAAGTTGAAGAAGTATTGCCACTTTGATTGCATGTTTCTTGCTGCAGAAAATTAACGTCAACAAGAATTATCACGGACCTAGGGAGTGTTTGTGTTTCTTTAACTTTTTGCTATTAACTTGAAATTGTTTATATTCCAAATTATTTGAAACTGTCAGATATGGGAAAAAGTCCTACAATCACATTTTTATGTTGAGTCTTTAGTCTTTACTCAAAATATTAAGTCCTTGAATATTTTCGTCTAGTTTAATTCAAGTAATTAAATAATTTGATAGAGTCCAGTTCGGGTCATTTTATTCCAATCTCAAAACTTTGACAAATTCAGTTTTTTTATTGACTTCAGAGTAAAAATATTATCCTGAAAATGAACAGTATTATATTAAAGTATATCATACAAACCACAATACATAGTTGCAAGTTATATAAAATACACTGTTTTCATCTATATACTAATTTGATCTTATCTAGTGGCACACATTATACTATTTCCAATTTTTCAAGAGGTTAAGGGAGGACATTTATGTTACAAAATCATCTGAAAATCCAGTTGTACACAACTTATTACGCAATTTAATTTTTCTTAGGATTGTGTTTGAAAAGCATAAAAATGGCTAAATTAAACAAACAAAAGTATATTTCCAATTTTTCAAGAGGTTAAGGGGGGACATTTATGTTACAAAATCATCTGAAAATAGTACTTGGTACAATTTTAATTCAATATGTGACCTCCAACTATAATCATTAGCTCAGTAAGATGCCTAAATCCCTTGCAAACATTGCTTTATGGAAGCCTGTAGAGACTAGATACTCCTGTGACAAGTAGCACAAAACACTGTCTCCAGACGCACCTATATAGAGAAGTCAAAGGGGTTCGCGCCTGGAGAGGAGAGCGGCCAGTTGTTGAGATGCAGAAAGTACAGAAAGTTGTCTCTCAGGCATACCTGGTTCTTAGTGGTGCGATGACTCATAGGAAAACAAAGTTGTCCCCAAACTTTTCTCTGACCCAAAGTAGCACTTTCTTATCCAGACGTTTGATGTATGACTACATCTAACTACATATTTCGGACCCTCAAAGATGATATCGTAATAGAAAACGGATGACTGATATTTTCTGAAATTACAGGTCGTTTTGCAGCAAAAACTATAGTCAATCTATATGAAATTATGTTCGTTTTATTAATGGAACTGCAATATTTTCTTTGTTTGACTATTTATTTATCAATTACTTTAAGTGTTTAATTTCACTATATTAATTATATGAACATATTTAATATTAACACAATTTCTAGCCTCATAGTAATTATGAAATTTTGCATTTTAATTAAGTCGTTTAGTTTTACATAATGTTTATAATAAATAAATAAGCTTTTATACGATTTAATGTAATAACCAAACAATTTACCTTTACTCGGAACGTCATGCATAATATACTTATCAATCAAGTTTAAAAACAGGTACCCTTTAGGTGATGGGTACCCGTTTTTATGCAAATATTTGTCATATATCGATGAACGGGTAAGTTCGAGTATTTCCCTTTTTGCATGGGTACTCATGTACAAAAGTAATTACCAAGCAAATAAACTAGTTCACAGATTTTTGTGAGTCCATTATCTGTCTTAAAAATATTGCAAAAAGTACTTAAGATTACGTGGCATATTGTTATAAAACGTTTACTTCCCGGACTTTGCCTAACCAGTGCCCTCCTAACCTATGCAAAAACAGTTTCATAATAAATCAATCTAATAATATTGATGGAAAATAATTACTCAACATTCCGTTACTACTTTATTGTCTTTTGTAAAGTGAAGGCTTAATTTTTCCAGAGCCAATATTTTGCGCCTATCTTCATCCCTCACTAATAACTGCAGTTCATTATTAAATGCATTTTCTGTACTTTTAAAGGTTATTTGTAATATAGACCGCGCGTTTGAAACTAACAGAAATATTTTTCAAGCAAATTTTCGAATAAAAAAAATAGGTATGAGGTTTTGTAGAATAGAAATTTTAAAGTTCCGAACTTCAGTTTTCAAATGATATTTGTTTTGATCAAATCAGACAACAACAAATGTTTAAAATGAAAGCAAAGAGACAACAAGTTGCTCATTTGCTCTGCCCCAAGTGCCCGCTATTTTTCAGATTTTCCCTAGCGAAAAGACACTTACTTATAAGGTTTAAGAAGATGATCAACCAGGGGGAAAGTCTGGAGAAGAAGCCAAGGATTGGAGGGAAGAACAAAGTAATGACGGATAAGTTTTTTGGAACAATTGGGTGTGGGGGGATAATCCAAAAAGGTAAATGCAAAAGCTTTCTGGGGAGTTGAGGGTCTCAGAAGTCACTGTGCACAGAGCGATGGGGTATCTTAGTATGATCTCATATTTAAGAAGGAAATGTGAACAACTTACAAAATAAGCCAAAATCTGCAGACGGAATAGGGAGAAAACGGGTCATTAATTAGAGGAAAAAGAAACTAGAATCTAAAATAATGGTCTTCTCAGACAAGAAAAGCTGGAATGTGAAACAGGCCAGCAAACTACTCAGTGGTACTTCAATAACCTGACTCTACCCAATTCCAAAATTTAATCAAATTTAATCATTCGTGTCTATCTAGTTCCCGGAAGTGTGTTGATTACAAGGAGACTATATTTAATATGATTTTAAAAAGTCAGGAAGCATGTACTGTATATTTGTTAGATTGAAAACTTTCCAGACAATCCTCGTATTAACTAAAAGTAACTTTGGTGTTTACTTTAGGAAAAAGTTTAATAAGGTGCCTTTGTTAAGTTTAACATCTTCAAAAATCCATTAATAATGATTTATAGCTATTTGAGGCTAATACCTCCGTTAAAATAATAAAATCTGTTTTTAAACTGTATTTTTTATTTCCAAATTGGGAAAGGAAACAAATTTGAAATACGGATCTCGAAAATTCAATGATAGTCAAAATGGGACAAAAAATTTTAACAAAATTGTATTTTGTTATATTTACAAATACAGTAAAATCTGTATTTAGTAGCTGGTATTGGAAACTGAATAAGTGCAGGGGACTTCTTAAAACAAGTTTGGTATCATTTAACAACTTAAAAAATAGAAGAAAAATTATAATTATTGATTAAAGAGGCTGGAGAAGATCACATCTCATTTAGTAAAGGACTACGACTATATGTGTATCTATTATAACAGTATAATTAAAGGATGAAAGTAATAGGTATCATTGAGAAAAATCTCTATGTCATGCAATCCATTAACTTCTTAAAGAGAAAATTACTGTAAACATCATAAATAGAAATATACAATACAAACTCAAATTATTGTTTCATTCTGCGTAAAAATTCTTTTGAGCAATTGTGATTGATTGAGTCGAGATCTCTTTTCTCCAACTCCAAAAATATATTATTTGATTTTGCTAAATTTTGACACTTTTCTTTTTATTAAAAGGTTGTGACAATTGAATTTCAACTATTATGTTTCATTGCCTCCAATTTCTAAAATAAAAAGTGAAAATATGACGTTTTGTCAAAGTTTCACAATGTACCCCAGTGTTGTGTCCAATGAAATTCCTGCGTGTGAACTAGATATGATTGCTTAATGCGGCAACATATTTTAATTAGGTGACTTTTAGGACACTTTTGAATCTATCATGAGTTTGGGACATAATACTTCATTCAAATTATTAGACTTTTTACCAGAGCATGGAAAATAAATTTCGTTGTTGAATTTAAGGAAATAATACAACTTTGACGACTAATATAATCTACAATAATGTTAATCTATCAAATATAAGTATTTTTGGCAACATATTCCTTGTTTCTATAAATAATAAAGTACAGAAAATAGAAATAAGGCTCGGGACAATAATGGAAATAAATCTTGTAAAAGTCATATTCTTATTTGCAATATGTCTCCTTTGAAGAACATTCAAGAACATATAAAAACTATTTTGTGAAAAACGGAGTGATATTTTTCATGGTAAAAGTAGATTTTTATTCTTTTTATTTAATTATTAGTGCATTTTCTCTTTATCATTGGCAAGTACAGGGTGCATAAACAATTTTTACAAAATCAATATGGATCATAAAAATAAATTTTATGAATTTTTTATTACTTCATAAATTAAGAAAAAAAAATTGTTAAAATGCTTAGAAATGTAATATTACAACTATTTGTTTTACGTATGTTTTATTGTTTTATGTAGCTATTTGCAGTGATAACTCCTTCCATACGGGGGAAAAACCACAAAAGGCCCTCTGGATACTTTATTTGGAAACATTGTCACAAATACGGCTACTGGCTTCTTTGAGAGAATCAAAATTTCTTTAAAGAATAGAGTTTAACTTGTTTTCAACCAGAAATAATCAAATCCCATTAGATCAAAGATTAAAAGTGAGAACATCCTTTGAATAAAATTTCAGCAGTTCAGTTATTTATCCTACTATGATATTGTTATAAGGTGCTAGAGGACTACAGTATATCCAAAAATTGATGGTGATTTAAAAAAAAAAAATCATTAAATAACCTAAACAAGTGATTGGCGAAAAACTTTATTTACTTCCCAATATGACGACCTCTAAGGTTAATACATTTTTATGCGTTTTGACCTCCCTTCATCCAGATTATTTAAAGTATTTAGATACATTTTTTCCTAAGCTTTTGTCCGTTTTTTTTTCTTTTTTAATTCATCCTCTGAAGTTGCTGGTGCGTTTTCATTGAGTTCCCTCTGGACATAGGCTCACTAATTTTCAATAGGATACAAATCATGACTGTTGGCAGGACATGTGCCTTTGTTCCAGAAAGAATCCATGTTGTCTGAACACCACTTTTGTGCCTTTTGGCAATGTGTCTTTTGTTTTGTGATGTGTCAGACAAAAAAATTCTCTTCAAAGGAGGTCCAGTTTCTTCAGTACGAGACAAAGCTCACATCAGAAACTTGCTGAAGATCTCCGTTACGTAGTACTTGGCTATCACAGTTTAGTTTCGTGCAATCAGGTGAAGATCTGACACTACCTGGTGGCTGATAACGGCCCAAACCTGAATTTTCAGAGGGAATTTAACAGTTGGAGTGGGTTCCACATCTGCCCAACCACAATCTGTTTGGGAATTTGAGGCATGAAAAAGCTCAAATGGACTTTCATCACTGAAGATATTACATTTTCATTCACCTGCAGTCCAGTGGTTCCCCTCACGACAGAATTGAAGCTGGGTCTTCGTTTGGTTTTCTGAAAGTTTGGGGGTACAGACGAGGTTTGTATGGCTAAGCATTCAAAGAGTGCCTCAGGTAGTTGTTGACAGATGACTTGGATATTGTATAGCCCTTTGAAGTCAATCTTGTTGCTAGTTATCTCGTGAATAGCATCAGTTTGGGAATTTGCTAGTTTTTTTCTTCCTTCTGATTTGCAAAGGTTTATACAGACTTCCTTTTCTTACACCCATTCACAATGGTCCTAAGATGAATTTGCAACCTGTGAGCAACGTCTTTGTGGCTTGATCCCCCTCTATTATGCCAACAGCCTTGACCCTGGTCTCCAATGTGTACTCTATCACCATTTCGGATATTGAATTTCAATTAATATCCTGTGATGTTTTCTGAGCCCTTTTATATTGATGTATGATGCAATCATCGAAAATTATTGCATCAGAAAAATTCAAGATTGCCTAATGATTGTATCAGCCAAATTTCATATCATTCCGACCCAAAATATTTTCTTTTTACTATAAAACGGATATTTTTAATACCACCATTATTTTTGGACACACTGTATAAAAAGTTTTTAAGACTGAAGTCTTCATCTTAACTCTTTTTGATTGTCCCCTAACTTGACAGACTTTTTTAGGTAACCCGTTCATTGAGATGATTGTTTCATTTTTTTTTTTTTTTTTTTCGAAACTTCAAATAACCACATAGTCTCTGATACTGTTTTTCATACCAATTCCAACTCGATTCCAAAAACTGCTAAAAGAGTTGATGGCCTTATCCACATGCTAAACAATCTTTAGATGAACGTTTACAATGTAAAACGTTTTCATCTATAAACCTTTTGGTGATCCATCACGTCCTTATTAATTTGATGAACAATTATTCCAAAATATGAAACCACTACATTAGTAATCATTACTGCAGCACAATTAGAAATTGCCACTCTGTCACAAATATTTGAGTATAATGAAGATATAAGGATAAAATCTCTTTATTTATTTTAAATTTATTAGGTGCAAGTCATAATTAAGGTATTTATCAAAATTCTGTCATCTATCAATTATATTTAGAGAAATTAACTTTTGAGGGTATTAACAATTAAAATAATTATTGTGATACTTCAAAAAAAGGTGTGCATTATATACAAATCAACAATATTGGTATTAATTTTTCTCTTTTTGTAGGATAAATAACCATTATAGACAAAAATCTAAAAATATTATTTGAAAGTTTTATTATTATCTAGCAATTAGGTATATTTTCTTAAATATTATGTAATATGGGTTTATCAAAAAGAAATCAAATTAAGGAAAAATTATCAACTTTAAAAAAACTTTGAAGGAAATATCGGAAGCTTTTGGATTTATCTGCACCCAAACAGGAAGATCTACCGGCTTTGCATCCGCAACGTTTGGAGACAATATCCTTCCAGAAAAAAATGTTATTATGAGGGAGGAGCTTTGGGCCACATTGAAGGTGTGGGCTGGTGCACTATCATAGATGGGACCAAGTTATTTTTATGAAAGATGATCTGGAATATGTTCATTATTTTTACTTGATATTGTCAACATAGTTAGCTGCATTTAACTACTTATAAAAAGGACAAAAAATAATCAATTTTTGTATGAAATTACTTCGATCAATATTTGTTTCAAAACTTTTTAAGCAAATCCATATTACTACTGAACAATATCCTCTTGGAACCAAATATTTTTTATTTAACATAACCTCTACATATTTATGTTTGAAATGAAATGCTTTGTTTGTAGATTTTTGTTAATTGAGAAGAAGGTACTGTTACAAAAGTCCGGGGGTTCTTGTACTAAATAATTAAATAGAAAAAAAACCCTTTAATATGGCTCTTTCTATCATTATGCAAGTATAGCCATAGGCAATAACATAAATTAGTTAAACAAAACAGAACTTAGTCTATAGTCTATAATTAAAAATCAAATAAACTTAAACAAATGGGTTCCGGGATTTTAAAGCCAATACAATCATGTTCTTGAAAATGACTTAGAATACTTTTATTTGTTAATGAATTCCTATAATTATTTTAGTCACCATAGTTTAAACTTTATTTATCCTTTAATACAGATGTTGTGTGTGTTTTTTATTACTCTTAGTAGTCAATGAAAATGACCCTTATAACCTAAAAGTTTTTGGTTGTAGAGTTTCAGAGTGCTTCTTTGAAAAATATGTTTTTCCAACAGTTATATATTTAATTGTTTTTTTGTTTTGTTTTTTCTCACAGAAATATTAAAATGAAAGAAAAGAAAACATGTTTCAGTCATGAGATACATGTTTCCAAAAAATAAATAACATTTTAATTGTTTATAAATATTTTTTTGTATCAGAGAAAATGTTTTGTAAGTACAAAAAACAAACAAATAATAGACCCTATCAATAGAAGTCTAATACATTTATCTCTTTTAATTATGATGAAAACAGTTATAATTTGAAATAAACAGAGGACATAAAATTTTAAAGCAAAAAGATCACCTGAAAAAATTATAATTTAAAAGTTATAAAAGATTAGTTATTTACAAAAAGATTTTTGCATAATTATTAATTATTTATAATTATCAATGTTTATTGATTATATATAAAACGTTGCTTTTTATAGACCACAAAAATAGACATTTTATGCTAGAAAGGATATTATTTTGTTATTCAAAAAATGATTGGATTAAAATGGTGTATCCTAATCCCACGATGAACGTTTGTTGACTAATGATATATACTAAGAATAAGCAGGAATTTCCTGAAATAAATTCCACATTTGATAATTGTTATTTATCGGAGATAGCTTAACAATCTTAATTTAAACTCTCAGTAATTAAAAATTACCTGTCCATCTAATTTATGGATTATTCCTAATAATTCAAAGGGGTGGAAAGGTTAAAAAATTACCAAATTGGAGTTATAAGAAATTTTTATTGAGCAAGTTATTCAATTTTAGAATGTTTTGTATACATTTAAAGGATACTATTTTATCATGTTTTCTTTTAATTCCTTCATAATAAGATATTAAGCATCGATGTGCTACGCCAATCCCCTTTCCCACATCATAAATATTATTCTAGAAAAATATTAATATAGGTATCCTGTATAAGTTGGCCTACACGTCATACTTTCTCTTTCTATACCCCAAATTGGAGACAGCAACAGTGGATGCTTGAAATTCCACTATCGCAACCTTTTAATAAAAAGGAAGTTAATTTGGTACGTCATGTGTAGGGATGCCAAGTGAATAATATAGAGCGAATTTGTACACTACGACTCCCGTCCAAAGTATTCCTGAAATTATTCTACTGTTATGATCATGGTAGACATAAGGAAAAGTCTTAATGCCATACATAATTAGATATGATCTCGTCCGGCCTCCTCTCTCAGTCAATGGATGGACTCCGAGAGAATTCCTCACCCCCCCCCTTCCCCGAATACCCCATGAGAGCCCAATTCACAACTTCTTCCCCACAATGATACTTACTATCTACTTCCGTGACCCATTGAAGTGCTAATTTTCCGAATAACTTGGAAAAGTCGAGATCAATCTATTCTTTGCTTCACTTTGCGTCTTCTCTTCCTCATCCAATTACATTATTCCCTTGAATTTGCGTCCCTCCGCTTGACGTACCAAATTAATTCCCTTATTCTTAAAAGGTTGCGATAGTTGAATTTCAACTATCCACTGTCGTTGTCTCCAATTTGGGAATGGAAAGATAAAGTATGACGTGTGGGCCAAGTTATAGAGGATATACTTAATTTTCTTACGATAACAAACTTTTTTATACGGAACTCTACTGAAATAATATCATTTTTAACAAATTTATAATTTTATCCTTTGGTCGGAGGTATTTGAGACTGATAGAAAGATACAGCCTACGATAAAATATAAGGAGCCAATAAAGAACCAACTTCAATTGGGATCTATGGAACTTTCAATGGTACCCTTTTGGAATTATTTACACATGTTCATTGGTGTAACTTTTTAGTTACAATTTACAGATTTGGTCAATTACTTTGTATGTTTCAAGTACTAATATGTTAGAATATGTATATATATTTGTATAAAGAATATTTGTCTCTATCCTTTAAAACTGAATCATTCCAGTTTACCACTGTTTGTAGTTAATCATTTCGACTCAAACAATAAAATTATAGTTAATTATTAAAAATGTATATCCATGCATGGAAAACGTCTTCACTGGTGATGATAAGGAGTCCCAAATGCAGCATGCATATAAGGACGATAACTTCTCCTCTGTCGTTATTACATCTGATTTTTCGCTCATGTCTATTTTAATTTTTGAAAATTCATTTTTGGAAACTTAGATAAGTTAAAACTAGTTAAAATAAACGTGGAACTAGTAAAATATTTATTGATATTCTTCATTAGAGGAATATCCATCAAAACAACTGGCAGCAACTAAGAAAATATTGTGTTTTATTAAAACTCCTTCATTTATTGGGAAGTTTCCATGCTCAAAATTTCGTAAGATTTTACAACCGTTTACATCATCATTGATATTTTACTTTTTATAACAAAAAGAAGAGCAATATTTTATCTGGACAATTAATAACTTTATAATATTTTAAATATACATTGAAGTATGTTAAAAAAAAAGAAGATTTGAAAGACATAAAAAACGTTATTTGATGTATCCTTTTCTTCTGATTTCAGTGATGACAACATTTTTTTAACTTATTCGAGAGCGACAAAGTAGTATGAATTTTTCAACAGAAAATACTACCATAGTTTATCCGCTTCTTTCACAATGTATCAAATTTCTTATATATAATGTCAAATTCATGAAATATCGTCAAATGTTATATGAAATATTGAAGTATGTGAGATAATTTATAAAAAAAATTCTTTAAAAAAGGATCGAAAATTAAACTTTAATATTATTTCAATCTTCCCTTCCTTTCAAGAAGAGAAAATATTTGAAGCACCCAATATGTTGTTAAAATACTTATATATATTTATATATACAGTATGCGTCATAATATCTTTTGAGTGATAAATTTAATTCAAATTCAAAGCTCATGCAAAAAGATTTGACGAATATGGCTAATACTTTCTGTATGTTGTTTTAATTATCTGTTTAATATATACAACTATTTATCAAAAACGTCTCTTTTGGGAGCAATGCAAGCCTCCTATCTAAGCCTACATAACTTGCATACTTTTTTTACATATTATTCCATTCCTTTACAAAAGAGGACTTTAGCTTGTTGACATTGTGATGATAAGTACGACATTTTACACATGCAGCAATATACTGAAGTCAAATGGATTCAGGTTTGGGCACAAAAAAAAACACATACAACTAAAGATCAATAATGTTATTTCGATTTATATGTTTTGTCAATGAGTTTTTTTTAAAAAAAAAAATATTACTACTGTTAATATAACCACTAGCATCAACGATCTATTATTGGTGAAGTTGGCTACAAGAAAAAAAGACCGTTTCTTTAGGGACTTTATAAAAAGTTTTGACTAAATCCTCTTTAAAAGCTTCCAGAGCTTGTGAAAGGTCAAACAACTTTTTGTCTCAAGAAGTTATTTTAAACATCATGACATTAAGTACAGTGCTTTGATTTAAAAAAAAAAAAAAATCTTATTGTATCTTCAACTTAAAAACCTTTTTAAAATCTATATTAGTAAAATAAGGTTTGTTTGTCTTTTGAGACCTCATTTTTTAATATATGCTTACTATATTAGTACTTATATAATAAATAAATAATAAAAGTGAATGAATTAAAGTTTGTTGGTATGTCAATGCTTTACTTGATTAAGTACAAACAAAGTCTTAGAACTCTGAGTCTACTTCGTTGCAGAAATAACTATGTTACAACGAGCATGTTTATTTAAAGCTGATCACTTCATTAAAAAATGAACAAAAAGTGGAGCACATATTTATCTTACAAAATCAAAGTTTCTCTGTATTTAATTCTTTTTTTCATAGTAACTCTTTAGCAACAGTAGACTATAAATATATTTTTTAACTATGCATGAATAATTACAATATTTTCAATGTTATGATTAGAGCCAAATAATCAACGTTCATTTGCATATTTTCAATATTCAATAATGTGGAAGAATAGTGTTGTTAAATAATTTGATTTAAGGAAATTTATGCTAGAAATACTTTTAAAAATATATAATTTTATTACTTTTTTATTGTGTTGTAGATTTATGCATATACCTTAATAGAAATACCATAGATGCATTTAATCCCATTTTAATAATGTTCAACATCTCTCTAGTAAATTAATTAAGTTACTTTGAAGCAACTTTAAGAAACCCATATTTATTTATTTTTCATAGTTTGTTTTTGATTTTTTCATATTGTCAATATCGTCAAGTACACTTCTGGGGTGTCAACATAAAAACAATCTGAAAAAGTTTCAAATACCAATTTATTATTTACTTGATAACATATATACATCAAACTGAATATTTTAGTGAATTATTAGCTTTGTAATCCAATTTTTGCGATGAGTCAATGTACCCAGTAATTTTTGCAAAAGTTTAGACCCTATATTATAAATTAAAGAGGCTTTTATAGCATGGATAAGGCCTTACAAAAATTTTTTTATCCATTTCTCTTACATTTGTTGTGACAATCAATTTTGGCTGCCTTGAATACAATTTGTTGAAACCTTCGAAGGTTTAATAAGAATATTTTGCTTATATTAAATTGACAATAGTTCATCGTTAAAATATATTTCATATGCTTTTTGTGTGCAAATATGTCTGTTATATCTTTTAAATGATTTCAAGGTACATATGCAGCTCGTTGATGATGGAACGGTAAAGCTCATTGGACAACGTGCTTTATGTGAATCTGCATGAGTTCGAATCCTGATTGCCCCTTAGGAAGGACCTTTACATGGCCCATAATGTTGTAATACTTAAGATTTTTTTAAGATTGCGAGCTTATTTAACTTTTGGGAGTCTCTAAAGGTTTTTATCTTTTTAAAAGCTGTTCTCATTATTATTTCATTCGGAATAAGAAATAGTCTAAGTTTAAAGTTTCTTGGGGAATCATAAGTAAAAGTCTTTTTTGGACTATGAGTAGAATTAAGGATTGATAAAGTAGTAATTTCTGTATAAGTTTTGCTTGAAAAAGAAAGTTATTTGTGATTATTTCCTTCAACTCAAGGCTACTCGCAACCAATGTAATGAAATGTCAAGACGGCTAAGCGGCTCTCATGTTCTAAATTTGAAATCCATAGCCTGTAAATAATGAATAAATATCATCGTTTTAATACATGTATTTAAAAAACGCAATTTCAATTTTTTAATTATGAGAACGTTGGAATCTAAAGAGTTGTTAAGAAGATTTTATAAAAAAATAGCTAAGATAGTTAATCTTTTAGATTTTTCTATACATAACCCTTAAATGCACATCTATGTAAAAAGGACACAAAGTATTACATTCTTCAAATATATGTATTCATAATTAGTGCCGCATCAATCTTTTTTTAGGACTGAAGACTGCAGTACCTTCAAGTTCAGTCTCAGTCCGATTCACCTCTAAAAACTTATACATTTCAGTCCATGAATTTTGCTTTGTTTAATTAGTTCTAATACTGAAAGTTTGAAGGACGTACAGTCTTACGGACTGTTCCTAAAAATAGACTGGACCGAATAAATAAAGACTGACTCAACACCATTCATAAAAATACATATCATCTCTTCATATTAAAGTAACTGTTCAAATGGCCCTTATTTGATAAAAATGTCATTTCAGTTTTTGACTTATATTACTAACATTTTTTTTATGAAATTTAGATTCTGTAAAAAAAAACACAAAAAAACCCAGAATAGTCTAATGTTCACACAAAGAGGAGCTTAAACTTCACATAATATATAATATGTAGTATTTTTGTACTTTGAGAAAAAAGCGAAGGCCAAAATGAAAATAAAACCTTCAATGATATTAAATGTACACATAAAGAATACAGGAGGGGGAAGAGGGGGTCATTTAAGGCTTTGTATAATGTAATTTGTACAGTACGGGAATATGTAGGTAATTTCTCTTTGTCTCGTTTTTACTCCATAAATTTCCTTCACTTAAGCCAATATATTATATTATGGTACAAACGTAAGTACATAGATAACAAAATAGACTATTCAAAACTCTATTCTCATTATATAAATATGTTCTTTTTAGAAAGTACTTATACTAATAAATAAAACCAAAATATACTGAAAATATTCAAACAATTAGACAAGATTATTCACTCTACGAAATTAATATTACTTAGAAAAAGACATACTTATAGTTATAACAACATTCCCAAACAGTAAGACTGTCTTCTAGAATTGTAGAAAAATGATTTAATACTACATTTACGGAATGGGGACCCAAAACTGGTAGTTGTATGACTAAACAACGAAAAACGTGAATCAAGAAAAGACTAATCAAAACTAATTTTTGATATATAGTTAATTTTTTTAAAGTAATATCAAGCTGAACACGCCGGCAAAACAGATTGGCATTTCTTGACGATGATTTGCCGTGCCCATTGTGTACCAGGCAGCTTGGAGCAAATCCAAATTTGAAGGTGAAGTTCCGTAGAAGTTTTCTTCCATATCTTATAAAACTACAAAGTCCAGGAGATTGACATCTGGGCTGAAGGAGTGCTATAAAAGTAGACCAGCAGTACATAATATTGTTGCTACATAAGTATTGGTTCTTCTTGGCTGTATTGGGCTATCATTGACTAATTAAGGTTGCAGATAGTCCGGATGGAAATGTAAAAGGTCTCTTAAGCCTTTAAAGTACTGATCCGGATGATATCGCAGACGCGTTGCCTGTTTTGTTTTTCCTCAGACATTTTTTAGATTAGAGACATGAATTAAAAACGAAACTTTTATATTGTTGTTTCAGCTGTAGTTTGGTTGCATAATGAAACTTTGTAATTAAAATAAATTGAATGAAATTGTAGTCAAATGGTATTACAAGTTTTGGGACACATTTGGTAAAGAGTTCAAGATAATAAGATATGGTGGTATGTTAAAAAGAAGAGAAAATTAATAAAAACTGTTCTAAACCAAAATTTTTGGAGAATAATAAGGAGAAGAGGAATTTAGATATTACGATTTCTTATTATATTAGCTACAAACATGTATGAGAAAAAATAAGATAAACACAAATCCTATTTTGTTTGTAGCAAGGAGAAATGAAAGAACTACTCCTTTGTCCATTATTAATTTAATAAAATAAATAGGACGAATCCCCACTTTTTCTGTCCGTATTTCTTAGTCACGCGCACTCGTGACTTTATATTTTGATATTATTTTTTTAAGAAGTAAAAATAAAAAATTATCAGCTTTGGAAAATAAGAAACACTGCTCCGATGAACAACTAGAAAAATTTAATGACAAATTTTAAGTTATAGTTTCTACAACTCTTAACATTTATCAAAGTTCAAAAAGTATATTAAAGTTTTTTATTGTTTTTTTTTTAAATTAGGGGTAGGGGAAATAATTTATCTTTTTTTTTTAATTATATGGAGAGTTACAGCATTTTCAATGGCACGTCTTTGTTTTTTGAGAGATGGAGCAAAATCTATAGAGAAATATCGACCCAAACATGAGTTTTAACTTCTACAGGGACCTATTGAAAAAGTTTGAAAAATGATTACACATCTCAGATCAAACATTAAAATTGGGAAAACATAGCTCAAATTTGTACAGTTTTCATATAAACAAAAAGGCCATATTTTTTTTACAGTTATGGGGTATTTTAATACCCCAATACATCATATAGAAGATTTCACCTTCTATGTGAATGTTTAATAAACCATTCAGTTAATGAATCAAATTTTTGTGTGATGGTATTTCATTAGGCTTGGAGTGGTTAACAAATTCTTATAATTAATTATTTAATACTTACCCATATTCTTCAATAAAGAACATCAATATGCACAAAAAAAAATGTAATATTTGAAATTTGTTAAAGAATATTCCAGGTTGGGAAGTAGGGATTTTTTAATATATTTTTTCTAACCATGAGGCCTTTCAAATTTCATCTTAATGTCATGCAAAAATATATAATATGTTTTATTTTGTTATTTCTGTTTGTTGAATTATCAACTTACGACGTTTCTATTTATAGAAGATTCCATTGATACTAATAAAAATGTACATTCTACAAAGGTACATTCTGACATTATATATATGGAGGTTTCATTCCCATTAATCTTCTAATGAGATGACCTCACATCTCCCCCCAAGGATTACAAATAACATAATATATTAAATTATTAACAAAACACTATATTTATACATTTTTATAAAATATTAAATTACAATACCAACGGATAATTAAATAATACAAATATTGAATCATCTTAAGGATATTCAGGTTGATACTAAAGAGGATTTTCCATCTTCCTGAGTGTTAGTAATTACTACACGTGTGTACGACATGTTAGTCTGAGTTTTTTTTTTTTTATTCTAATGTGATCTCCAGTAATGAAAGGGTTTCGATTTTAACCAATTAGATTGTAGTGTTTTTTGGTTGAGAGGTATTTTCTCTCTTCTTCTCCCCGCCCTGTCAATGTCAGAAAGCTACATGCGAATCTAGACAATGCGTAATGCTTAGAATCGAATTCTGTATGAGTAGCCAAATACCCATTGGGCTGGACTGAGAACATCTTCATGGATTTGACGGTATCCTCTGTATGTCCTTCAGATTGGGGTGAGTATGAAGATACAAAATCATGTTTAATACCGACATCTTTTCAGAAGTCCTCTAATTCCTTCCGGAATTGTGGTCCACCGTCAGTTCGAATATACATTAGAAACCCCAATTTTCAAACCACGTCAACATAATATCAGTCACATATTTAGTTGAAGTCTTTCGTAACTGACTTATGAGGGGGCACCCTGAATAGCAGTCCATGATAAGGAAATATGTTGTCCCCTTGACCTCCATTAGGTCGGAAGATTTCAGAGGCTCATTGAGAAAATTTATTTTAAATTATAGTATTTATGTATGTTTGATTCTAAAAAGACATTTTCTTATATTCATTCGACTATTGTGTGCATATTTTGTTATGAGTGTGTGTGCATGAGTGAATAAATAAAAACTTATTTACTCAGGGAAAAAATTTACTTCTTTCATCTCTCCAGTTTAGGCTTCACCTCATTTAATAATTTGTATGCTCACCCCTGCTTTAAAAATGACTCGACGATTGATATATTTTAAAGAAATATAGATATAAAATTCGGTGTTCCTTAAAATGATGGGGGTAAAAAGTTTGAGGACAAAAACCTTGGGCTAACATCGTTGGGTGGTAATATTGTGTACATTATTATTTTGAGGCAGAAAAGTTGTGGGTAATATCATCAAGAAAACTATTGAATGATGATGAAACGTACCAGAATAGAACCCATAATTTATAATGCACCCTGGTAGTTGAACAGCTGCGCCCCAAGCAAGTTGAATTTATCCACCGCCGCTTCCCTGAGCATCAAGTTACACTTCTAATATCCCAAAATACACCCCAGTCCTCAGGTCGTAATGCTGAAGTGCTGGGCCCAGGTAGTTTAAACTTCAAAACTGCAATCTTCAATTCAGAGATATCTTGCACTCTGCTGCCGATAGATCCCATTTCTAATTTTATAATGATTTGATATCCAAATAAAGGAATACATCATACGCATTTAAAACAGTTCAACTTATATATAAAATCGTGGAGAATAGCTAAGAAGATAAACAATGATTTATTTAGGTTTTTAAAATTTTAAAAAGCTAATGAATTATACCAATTAGCACTTTAATTCTTAAGGTAGTATTCACCTTTTTAACCAGGAATTACCCATTAAGTAGTTTTATAAATTCGAAAGAGACATACATTTAAAATACTATATACCAATGTTTATCTAATTTTTGCAAAATAATATTAATAACTATACATAAAATGATGAATAATTGAATAATTTGCCTTATCAGTGGCGTCCATAGGATTATATTTTTGAAGGGGTATAAATTTTTTTTCAAACCCCCGCTAACCTTATAGTTACAAACTTATTAGAATCAATCTTATTGTTGATTCTGGATCAATGGATGAAAATCGAATAATTATTTATTCAACTAAACAGAATATTTTTTTTTTTTCAATTATTACTTGGTGTATTTAAATTTCTATGTATGGGTATTGTATTGATGAAAAATTTGGGTATTTTTAAACCTTGTGTTTTATCTATTTTTTGATTAAAATGATTTTTTTTTAGATTGGAATATGGAGAATGTAACGAACATAATATTTACAATTGACATATATATTTCTGTATCTTTGTATCTTTCTGAAAAATAAATAGGCGTTATTGGCACAAAAAAAAACCAAATGTAAGTAAATAAAAAAACTTTTGTGCAAAAAGTATAAATAAAATAGAAAATGATTGGATTATTTTTATAACTTTTTATAAATTTTTTTTTTTCAAATTTTAAAAGAATTTCTAAAATTTCGTCCATTCTTCATGTAAGGAGCGTCTCAAAATAAAAAAAAACATTGTTTCTAAAGTGAAGGAAGTCCTCTACCAGCGAAGGATACGAATGGAATTATTTCCTCTCGGAATCCGAAGCTGCTTGTCCAACGTTATTAATATAATGGATGCCTGTTCATTTGGAGGCACACATGTAGCCAGAGAATAGTTTTTTTATTACATTGTTGACAAATAGCGTCCATACAGGGAGCTTTTTTGTTTTGTTTTGACCTTTGAGAGATTTATTAGTTTTCGATCCTCTTTGAGGGAGATATATAGAAAAAATTATATATTGAAGTTGTTGACATAGGTTGTTGATCTCATTTTATTGAAATTAACTATTTAAGTTCTAAAAGATGGTTTTTTATTATTGCTATTATTGATTAGTTGAAATAGTTAAAAATATAAAAAAAATGGTGTGTAATAATGATCATTATTATTGAAAGTATGAAATATAAAATGTATACATTTATAATAAAAAAATATATTAAGAAGAGAAAAGGATACAAAAAAATACTTTATAATTATTGCTCAAATTTAAACTATTATTCTAAAAATCATTCTCTAAAAAAAAAAACCAATAGTAAACAAACAAATTAACAATCACAATGAAATATTTGTTGAAATTTCTTAAACTTCTTTTAAAATATTTCTATCATTACGTGAAGTCAAAGGAAAGTACAAGACTTCTTCTCTTGCAAAATTGCAGGACTCACATCTTGATTTAAGAATTTTCATTGGGAGAGAGACATAACGGGCAGAAACTACCAAGATGGTACCTCTAAACTCATCTTCCCTAATAGATTGACAGGTAGTAGTCACCTGGGGATGAAGGTTTTACAACTAAGTCTGATGTTGTGGACAACGAAATTTTCCTGGAAAAAAAGATTTTCACTTTGGACTAAGTTTTAAATTCACCAAAATGACGGATTTATTTGATATAATCAGAAGAGAACAAAGTATCTTGTTCTTCATGCCGAGTTACTGGGCAACATATCGTCTGTTGACAAAAAGATGGACTCCTATTTCTTCAAAAACGAAGGAAAAGTGGATGCCGAGGCCAACTACAGGGCTTGAAAGGGAACTGTCTTTTAAAGTTTGTAGGGCAATTACTCTTATATAAATTATGTACAGATTTATAGGGTATCATTTCAGATATACAGTGTGCAAGTTATCTGTCTGCAAAAATGATTTTTTTCCAGTTTGTGCTCGGTCATTTCTAGAAAAAGAAAAATACTTCATGGATTTAGATTTCACACAAGATTCCTAAGTCAGATGGAGTAAATGTAATACTTTAATGTTTAACTATACTTAATCATTGCAACTACATCTTACTAATTATAGAGGGGGGGGGAATATATCACAGATTGATGAATTCTAATATATTTTATTTAATAAAATCACCTCCCGCTTTAATTACAGTCTCTTTACGAGGCCTAAAGCACAATCATGCATATGCCACATGGTCTATAGTAAAATCCTGGAGTTCCTTTTTGATCCGACTCATAAGTACGTCTTTGGTGTTGAAGGGGGTTCGGTTGGGTTCCATACAGTAAAAAAAATCCAAAAAGATCCAAGAAGTTTGGTTGCCAAAACTCTGGCGAGAAGAATTCGTCAAAATTGAAAGTTGGAACTACTTGAGTCTTTTTGAACACATCACGCATTCCTGATGGGCCAAAAACACATTTAAAGGCCTAAATTTATCCCCTGACTTTCCGACGAACATCTAACAGATTCTCAGAATTCCAAAAATTGATATATTGTCGCTCCCATCGCGGATTCAAGTAGGTCTCAGCTCCTTTTGCAAATATTAAGGGTACCCATTCGAAAAATGATTCCATTTTTTCCCCAGCTGGTGCAAATTTAAACAAGCTACCTAACAAAAAATAAAAAAGGACTTAAGTGCCCATGCTTGCCGTACAGAATGTGCCAAAGTCGCGGCATAAATTGCTTGTGCAGTATGTATATGCTAAAGCCGAAATATTTTTCTAGATAACTTTGGTTCTTTCTTAACTAAGCCCTCCTAGTGCAATCCCCCTTCCCCCTTCTTATATAAATCTACTGGATTCCGGTAAGTCGAGTATTTTGGAAAAAAAGACTGTAAAGGTTTATCACTGCATTGTATACTTGTTAAAATTAGAACCTGTTTCTCAAGGAAAACATTATTTGGAAAAAATAGTATCAAAAATCTTAGAGACATTTTGGATGACTTAATCTTGGTGGACTTGTGGCCTCCAAACTCCGATGGATTTCTTGTGTAGGGTATGATAGAATATAAAATTACCCAAACCCCCGGCAACACCAAAGATGAACTTATCAGTCAAATCATTAAGTAACTCCATGATTTTCCAAAGGACCATGTGGTAAAAATCTGCTCGCACGAAACAGCTCATATATAGATTACAATTGAGTGTGGAGGTGCTTCTATGAATAGAACAAATTATAATTTGTCAAACTTTCAGAATATGTTTTTTTTTTTTTTGTATGATAACTGGTTAGAGAGAACACTTCTTTTGAAATAAGTTCACATTCGTTGCAAAGACAGCTTGTGTACCCTGAATATATGAATATAGTTCATTTTATAATTAAAATTCAGATAAATTTAATAGTACACCCTGTATATATATATAGGTACTATATTTCGTTTAATATGTACTTCATCATGATTTTCTAGAAAATACAAACACTGTCAACGAAAAACAAAGAATCTTGGTCACTAAAGTATTTCTTATCAAAAAATCAGGAAACTTATTGTGTGTAGAAAGCCTGATGGAAAAAATACACAAAAAAGAAATATATGTATATTTATATTAGAGTGTGTCGAATATTCAAATTTTTGAAATCGTTGATGGTGTACATTATCCAAATGTTCCGGAGTATTTCCAAATGCAAAGCTACCCCATTTAAAAGGAAATTAAACACATCTATACAAATAAGTAAACTGCTTATGTATGCATTAGCTCAAAAAATAGGTTATAAAATTGAACTTTATTTAAGTCGCACCCAACCCATACAATGTTGAGATTTTAAACTTTTTGCACCTGGGCATGCCCTTTCTCGAGAGATTTAGTAGGAATTGGAAGAGTCAATTCTTTTCTGCTCTGTTCCATGCCTTTCTGCAAAGAAAACATTATCCTGGTTATTTGAATATTTCTTGCCTTTGTTTTACCCAGTGTTTGACCTCCATGCTCAACTGAACTCAACCCCATATACTTTTTTTCTTTCTTAATATTCTTTTAATTGGTTAGATGAAGTTGCACTGATTAAGTATAAGTAAATAGTATTACATTTACTCCATCTAAACAATAAATCTTTTGGTGAAATCTATATACATAAAGTATGTTTATTTCTCTATGAATCACCTGGGTGGGAACGTATACACACTGAACTCACGAGAATAACTTCTCCCGGGCACATTGTCCATGAGTTACGGCGATTCTATGCCCCGTTGACTTATTTGTGTACTGTGCAAACATATCAACATGTCCTCCAAAAAAGACCATATCTTAGCTGTTGTGCAAGATCCGTTAGGAATTTTGAAATCTGATAAAGGAGAACGTAATTATTACCTTCTTCCGTTTCTGAGATCGAGTCAAGGCCATCATTGACGCCAAAGGCTATTTTATTAAATAATCATAACTTTTTATCTTTCAGCTTTCATTTGGTATGTGTTTTGATTAAAATCAGATGATTAATTTAGGAGATAACTTGTTTTTTTGTTAAATATTAGTCACATCCTAAAAATTTTATTCTTTTTTACGATCTCTTATCCACTATTTTTAACTTTTGAATTTTTCCACAGTATCAATCCTAATTAAAAAGTTCGCGGGAACTATTTGGTCAGTTTTCTTGGCATGACCCCTAACCTTTAATTCAGAAACAAACTTGTATTTACTGTGAAACTTCTTCTAAATAGAAAAAGGGGTATAATCATTCTTTAAAAAATCAATTTAATGGAGAAAATAACATCACATTTTAAACTAATGTATGGTATTGGGACATCCTTGAAAATCCACTCTATTTGATTTTTTGAGATTCCATGAAGAGAATAAAATAACTCACCCTAATTGATATATATGTAGGTTTATTCAATCAGCCTAACATCTGATATATGTTATATAAAAATATATATTTGGCATGTAACAAAATGGACAGTATCAAAAATAATATAAAAACTAGAAATAATCCAAATATGATTGGCATTCCATACACGCTTCTTTTTTTTTTTATCTATAGATGCTGTAGGTAGGCATTATAATCAAATTTTCACCAGAAATTTTTTATATAGGTATATTTTTAGACAAACATTTTTCGCTCCTATTCTTACATTTATATAATTTTTTAGTTCAAGGCTTTCTCCTTTTATCTTCACATTATTTCTTCATCAAGGAAGATAAACAAATACATAACACATACTAATTGAGAATGGGTTTTGAGTAATTATTATTTTTTTATTTTTTGGAACAGGATAGAAACATGTTATTGATCTTTGGATTAGGGAAGAACCAGGAATTTGTAATTTGAATCATCAAAAACAATTTTGAACAAATGTCAAAAACAAAATCTGAATTAGTTTTTCTACTTTATAAATACAAACTGACCAATAATTCAAAGATATATTTGAGTCAATTACATACTTTGTATTTAAATTTGTAGGATGAGTTAAGATATGTAAATTTTTTTCACAAAGCATAAAATTTTTATTAAATTTAAGGGACTCATATTAACCCCGATATGGCATTTCATATACAGTATATCCATAAATTGAGGGTTGTATTTAAAAATAAACAAAAACACTTTCGGTTATATAAAATTTCATTTTTGTTGGAAAAATTTAGTGTTGTCTGATGCAGACATTTGAAAATGTTGAACATATTATGATGAAATAATTTGAGGCGATTGTATCAGAGACAACTATAAAGGGGCTGAAAAAGTAATCATTATCATCAGTTGAAATGGAACATCAGATATAGTGAAGGAACATTTTTAGAGACATGGGTTAAGGATGTTGGCTGATAGAGGGTGAATCAAGCCAGAGAAGTATTGCAGATAGTTGAAAAATACTAATTTGGACCATTGAAAATTGGCGAATAAAAGAATGAGTGGGGAATATTTTATTAATTGAGATGGTCGAGGGAGTAAAAAAACAAGTACCAAAGTTGTTCAAACTGGTGATTTCAAGATCTTTGACTAAACAAAGACAATCAATAAAAAAACTTGCTGCAAGATTGGGTCATCCAATATCCAACATTGAATGATTTTACCTAAAAATTTCATCTTCATTCCAAACTTTCCGAAGATCCAAGGAAAGCTAAGTGTGAATTTTTGCTTGATCGTAAACACTGTACCGTGGATGACTGGAAATTTGTCTACTTTAGGACAAGAGTTCTAGAGCTATTTCATACTTTAAATCCTCAAACAGATCGGGTATTGTCAAGAAACAAAGAAGATATGGAACCAACTTCAACTATGAAATTTCCACTGAAAATTCAGGTTGGGCACTTATTATACATCCGGCTTTTCACACCTTCACTTGTTTCCATGAAAACAAACTGTGACAGCCGAATATAATGCGACAGAAATCCTCAATAAGCATCTGATGGCAGCATTGTCTTCTACTTAAGAAAATAGCCCCGACGAAAAAAAAAAGGTTGTTTGACACTTCAAAGGTAATTCTACAGAATGATGGTGCTCCAGCTCACCACTCAAAAAAGACAAGAATGGTTTTTCATAAATTTGGATTCTTTCTTGGATAAAGGCACATAAGCCACTGAACAGTCTCGAATAAAAAAATTGTGACCTTGAGTTCAGAGGAAACTTTTGTAAATGTGCCTGTAACACCAAAAAATATATACAAAATAAATTTAAAAAGAGTGGGGAAAAAATTCGCTTCACATTTTGAACAATTAGTGCCAAAGAGAGTGCCAAAACAAGTTGAAAAGTAGACGTATTGGGAAGAAAACAAATGTTTGACAAAAAAAAATCAATTTTTTGCACTTTTGGAAGTTTTTCAGGAGCCTAGTTCAATTTCTGGACCTTCAGTAAGTCTGTCCATGTTTTTAAACTTATCTTCCTATTATCTTACGATCCATTTTCACTCCTTTTACTAATTACAGAAGATAATTAATTAGGATAGTTAGAACCAATTCGTGGATAAAGTTACAATATACATAAATAATCTTCATATATGTATATTTTTTTTAAATCTTAAAAGATCCCTGGGACCCCAATAGGGACTGGTTAATTATTTCAACTATCACAATTATTAGAACGTTTAGATTTAAGAAGAAATATTTTATTTGGATACATATCTGTAATTAAACTATTGCATTCAACATTTAAAAAAATAAATTAACTTATTTAGATAAATTTATTTTGTATTTTCCGAGTAGTACATTAAAATCCTTACACTTTGGATTTTAAATTTCAACAAGAAATAATTTAATTAATTAACAATAGAATTTCAACCAAATTAATGCAATAAATAGATATATGTCTAAGATCTCATCATCATTAATGTAGCCGCCCTTAGAGTCTTCGGTCTGTCCGCAAGACCCGTTTTATCTCTATTTGTGGGATGTTAAAACCATATTTTTGAAGGATCTCCTAACTTAAATGGAAGATTACTCCACTGAGAGTTATCTCATTTCAAAAAATGTTTGATCCAAAGTAAGTAAACGAGGAATTGCTTGATTTAATTTTGATAAAAATATAATTGGTGCAAAAATACTATGAAAACTTATTAAATATTAAAAAAAGCGGCCTAGCCCTTTCATTTATTTTATTGTCTCATTTTTTGGTTAGAGTTTTAACTTACTTATTACATAAAAGTATGCTAAAAATTTAATAGACATTTTAATGAAATCAACTATATTCAGACTTACAACAATAAAAAGTGATATTTACCAAAATAATAAAATTCTTATTTTTTTTTGAAAAATATAAAATATAAAATTTTTTTTTCTTTTTGAACCCTTTTAACTTAAAAATAATAATAATCATGTCACATATGTATTTTTGTCATTAATCATCCAAAATTTTATCATATTTTTTTGAGATAAAATAATTAAAAAAATCATTAGTCATATTTTTTTCATAAGGCACATAATTACATGACTTTAAAAGTTTCCTTCCCATTAATCACAATTCTGAATATCCTAATACTTACTGTTGGCGAGTTTTTTTTAGTTAAGATCACTTGTAAAGGTATGCTGACAATATTAATCGAAATTGTCGTTGGAACATTTTTGTGAATCGTTGGCTGTACACAATACTCTTAATTCAATAATTCTTCAATTAGTTTGAACTCTAAACCAGAAAAAACACTATATAAATAGTTAATTCGATAATGCAGTATTATTTTATAACGGACATATTTTCTTCATGTTAAACGGATTCTACTATATGTAAAGTATATTTTGTTGGTCATAGCCTCGAAAAAATAATATCATTATATACTTATTTATAAATAATAATATTTGTTACTAACGAAAAATCAAAGTACTATAATAATTTGAGATTTTTTTTTTTAGAATAATATTTATATAAAATATTAAAACAAAAGTTAAAGACTTTCCTACTCTAATATTACTTAAAATAACGTAATAAATCAAATAAATAACTTTTGTTTTAAATTTGTATTAAAAAAAAAAAAAAGAGGCGTTGAAAATAATTTTCACATGATTATTTATAATCTTTTTGATAGATTGTCCTTTATTTAAATAATCCGATAAAGTTTATTGGATTTTATTCTATTTCAAAGCTTAATAATTTGACTTTTTTATTTATATATCTCATGAAAGCTCTAAGGTGACAATTAAAGGGAAATACTTGTTTTGGTGTATATTGTATCTAATATTCAAAATTAAAATTTAAATAAGTTGCTGTTAATAGTTCTGGGTTAAGAATGAAAAAATATATATATATAGTTACTAGCGAAATTTTTTTATTGTTATTCAAAATATTCTTTATGAAGATCAATACCCTTTTACATATAATTGAACTAGTTTTCGAAGCAGTGTTTTCCATTCTGATGGGGGTAACTACAAAAAAATGGTTTTGAATATAACAATGGCTTCTTTTGGTAATGAAAACCGCTGAAAAAGTAATTGTTGACTTATTAATGGAAATGGAAAAAAGTAATTAGGGGATAAATCGGGCCTGTACGGCAAATGCATATCATTTTAATATTTTGACAAATCAAAAAGTTGTTTGTTTGAACCGAAGTGAAAGGACAAGCATTGACATTCGCCTTTTCTTCTTTCTTTTTTTTAAGGATTTCTTGTGAGACAAATGGTCGTATACTATTCAAGAATAAATTGTTCTACACAGAGCAGTATGTCACTGGACAGGCTATCATTTCCTTTGATGTGCTTCCCTGCAAACAACTTTTCTTTGGACTTGGCACATCCTAAAAAACCCATACAGTCGATTACTGTTTTAATTTAGGGCTCTACGCATAGATCCATATTTTGTCATCTATGTAAATAATATACACAGCTTTTGATACACCTGTATATATAATATTGTTGGTTTTTTTTAAAGATAAACAGTTTTCAACGTCATGATTATATCTACACTAGAAAGTAAGGTTAATATAGTTTCCCCTATTTTAATAAAAGGTAACCTATACACACTTGTCATTGAATGGTTATTTCTTACATCAAGTATTCATAAACTTCCAAGATATTAAAATAGGACTAAAAACAAAGCGACGACAATTTACCATAGAATGACCATTGTCAAATATTGGTATTCATTAATTCAACCTTTATTTGATAAATATAGATATACTCCTCTTTTCTTTTCTTTTTGTTACAGCTTGATGATGTTTAGATATACACGCTCCTTGCTACATTGTTATTTCAGAAATACACTAGTAATGTAGTTCAGAGATATTAAGATAAGACTAAAAAAATCAGTTTTGATAAGCAGACAGACAATTTCTAAATTATAAATATAACTGAACTCCACTTTTCTTTTCTTTTTAATATGACATGCTGAGCTTTAGCAGGGCCGTTGAGTTATTATTATTTCTTGGATACAGTAGCCACACAGTTCTAAGATATTAAGACCAGACTTAAAAATAAAACGTCAACAGATATATATGCAAACTCTCCTTAGTTAATTAAGATGTGTTGCTCATATATATATTTTTTTAATATGACAAGCTGAGGTATAGTTAAAAACACCCGTTGCTACATTGTTTTGTCTGAAATACAGTAGTCACGCAGTTCTAAGATATTAAAAATATCTAATATTCAAAAATGAAGCACTCACAAACAAACATACAAACCTTTCTTAATCCATATATATTATTTTTTCCCCATTCGTATACTTATAATGTAAGAACATCGTCATTATTAACTTGAATTACAATAGATGTATTAAGTTCTGCTTTTGAAGATGTTATCTTAAAAATATCTTCTATCCTAAGTAATTATGTCTCTTGATTACTTATGTATAATGACTTGGGTTAGGGTTTGAAAGGAAGCAAAGATGGGATATCAAAGCAAAAGTTAATTTTACAAACTTAAATGTGTAATTGATTCATGATGTTGCTTAACCAAGCGTAGAACCTAAATATAAATAATACAAATTTATATAGATTGAAGTAGCTTAAATTGGTGAAACTGCATCTTTATTCATTGAATTGAATTTTTCCTAATTATTTATATACCTTTATCGTTATAACAAAAGTATCCCTATATATATTGAGACCGTTTACCGGCAAACTAACAGGATTTGTATTATTGGGCGTTTAAGATATTTTATCAATAATATTTTTAACCAATTTTCTTCCCAGTTTATTTAACCTTAATGCTGATATATTTTTTAGGTAATATTTATAATAAATGGATTAAAATGTGTGTGCAATTTTTTGTGGAAAAATATCACTTGGTTTACGAATTATGAGCTGTAACCATAAGACAACTATAAGAGAAAATCTGAATATTTTTCAATAGTCTTGCATTTTTCCCTGGAACAGCGTCTCAAAACAATCGATTGAATTATATTGTTTGTTTTCCAAAAATACATTGAATGATTTTCTCCCCTTTTTCTTTGGGTTTGTCCCGTATTGTGTTATATAAAACAAGTAATGTTTCTTTTGTAAATTTTTCCATTCATGGCTTAATTTTGAATGTCGCTATGCGTTTTTGGACATTTTTGTCAATAACACAATTGACATAGAACTTAAAAATCCATAATATACTTCAAGTTGACATCGAAAGCAGTTCCTCACCTATTTTGACATCTTTAGATCCTAACAAATTAGTTTTAAAAAACTAGAATAAAATGTTTTAACATCCCTGCCATCTCTGCAATACCCATAATCCAAAAGGGGAATTATTGGAAGCAAAAAGAGCTCAGAACTTTAGGAATAATTAGGAAAAACTGTTTTGCATACTGGAACTCCGGCTCAGTCTTGAAAACAGCAATGAACTTCAACAACTGCATCAATCCCCTACTTTTGATAATGATGACTCCGTTTTCATCCTCAGCTTAGGCCCAATATGCAAACTTCATTGCTTCTCAGGGCCTGTAAACTACCTGTAGAACATTTTCTCCATCTCTGGCCTGGTGTAACTCAGTGGCTTTTGTCGCTATCTACATATATCCCACAATGCTCTACGTGGAGGTAAATATGTAGGAAATGACTCGAGAAAGCTGTTGACTCCTGCTTCATTACATGTATTGTAAAATATTATGCCTTCTCATGTGTTTCAGTTTGGTATTACTCTGAGGTCATTTGCATCTATGGTTGATGCTACTCTTATAATCTTAAGACAGACTAGGAGGAAAGAATTCAAGATTTCAGGAAAAATAAGTTGAATGTTACGCTCAAAAGTAACTCCAAAACTTTATATCTTTTTTGTTTATATCCTACAAAGTATCAAAATCTATGGAAGGACTGTGGGGCTACCCATTTACAGTGAATTGGCTTTGTTTTTCTTTAAAAAAAAACATTTTAATCAAAACATAGATAAGTAAAAAAATTGAAAAATGCTCAAATTTTTCATCCATACAGATACATATATTTAAATACATCTTGTAAGTTATCATTGAAAAAAAAAAATGAGTAACAACTTCTTGGTTTTTTAAGGCGTCCTTATCTGAAATATGATGATGTATACAATCAAGTTAATTAAAGAATTGTCAATATTATATACTGATGTATATTAGATATAAATAATAACTCCTGGAAAAGATAGCACTTTAGAAATAATCCTTTTTATACAATATTTTGTTGAATATACCAATTTAACTTAATAGCTTTTTTATTTAAAAGCTCCAAATACATATATCATAGTCAGACAATGAAGAAGTATACTGTAGATGAACAAAGGTTCTTATTAAGTAAAGTACATTTTCCAAAAGCGCTCATACCTCATTTCCATTTTTTTAAAACTAGTTTTGTGATTTGGGCATCTTGAAAATACTCTGTCTAGTTTAGGTATCGCACAAGAGTGCATAAAATAAGAGTTTGTGTTTTCATGACTTTCATTTTGATATAGAAATAATGGAACAAACAAATATTGCACTGTTAATAGATGACAGCATGTATCTCCAAAAGGGCTCGATACTTTTTTTTCTATTTCAAAATTAATTTTAGAGTATCTCAAAATGTTAAAACAGTTGAGAAAGGGCTTGAGATGTTAACTTGAACTATATTCTGGGTCTTTATGTTCTAGGTTAAGCGTGAGAAGCCATGTAAAGAGATAAAACCACCATTTCCTCCCCCCCCCCCTCATTCCGATTTGAAATTTTTTTACGTTCAGATTCATACTATCAAGTCCGCCCATATTTTCGTTGTATAATTGAATAATCGAAGGTATAGAAACTTCTTTTTCTTACGTTCAGAGAGAATCAAACGTTTTCTTGTCTTGGGTGAATCCTAGTTATAAATTCTTGAAGCGACTATAACAAAATTATTATCCTTTCATCTTGTTGGGCTAACGTATATTCTTCTTTTTTTGACAAACCAACAATTTATTGAACCACGAGAATGTTTCTTCATTTCATTTTGTTTGTAAGGATAGAGTTCTGGGTTCATCTGTTAGAACGAATAGTACCGTTGCAGTTGTATCCTTGCTTCTTCAATTCGATAAATAAATTATTATAGAAAAATGTTTTTTTGCTAAGAATTATTATCCTCTGAATTACTATTAGTAACTGAAGGACTGTTGAAATGATTTACTGAACTCTTTTTCTAATTCTTTGTATTCCATTGATTTTCCTTGATAAATATCCTTTATTCTTATCTTAAGGGTCTTATTTTAGTGTCCAAATTGTTTTTATTTTTAAAAATGGAGACATCTCAAGATATGATCAAATCTATTTCTTCTCATAGAATGTTATACTGCATTTTTTTTTTTTTTAGATCGTCTCCACTATTCCATAGGGAGACTTTGGGCAAGTAGTTTGTATATCCTGATATAAGAAGGATTCCCCGAAAAAACTAATTCTTGGTCATCAGTTCCTTCGAAATATTTTTTTGAGCTGCATATTCATTACTTTCTATAATATTTAATATTTAGATAACAGTTTCAAGTTGACCTCCTCAGCAAACTTTGACCTTCCTAAAAATGTTGTAATGTCATGTCTGGAAGCCCGGTTCATTTAAGGCCTTGTCATATTTGTCCACCATGTTTCGACAGACACTTTGTTATCAAAGGAAATGATCAAAAGCCCTGTAACGGGCGTGATTTTGAGTTGCTGTCAAACCTGAGAAGGAAGGTAAATAAACATAAATTGAGATCTCAAACATGCCTCACTTTAACAAAAAAGATAATAAATGCCGGTTTAGCCTATATGTCCGTTTACAGTTGTTGATCAACGTAGGGTGATCATATTGAATAATATAATAGTTATTCGATTAACTATTTATTTATTATGTTATAAATATTGTCTAAAATGCCATCCACTAATATTTAAATTTACTTGAAAATATTGTCAGGATACTTCTTTCCGTCTCTGTATACCAGGGACAATTGTTGGTTTCGATGTGACCTTAAATTTTACATTGACTTCAACTAAAACTAAACTTTTTTTTTTTAATTAACTGGCTATTTATTCTTCCAAGCATTATTTTGGAAACAGAAGAGTTGATATAATTTTTGTATTAGGCTTAAAAACAATTTAGAAGAAAACATAAAATAATTAAAAACGATTATTAACATTGGTTATTTGAAGATAGAGTTTGCAAATTATAATTAAAAATCCCTCCTCTCCCCTCTTTGAAAATACATATAACATATATACTAAGAAGGAAATATAAACCGGTAGATCTGATAGACAAGCTATCACATGGCTGAAGAGAAGAAAGGACCAAGTTTTCATCAATAATTATAAATTAAAACAACTGTTCAAAATTGTTGAAGCACCTCAATTGTCCGTCAATGAAATAGTCGAGTCCTGAGATCTTTATTATAAAGGCAATACTCCGGGTTAAGTATAAAATGCCGATAACTTTTATGATGACTGCGTCAGCCTTTAGGTGCACCAGGGTCGTCAAAGGTATAGCCACCAATCAATCTTCTTTCTTTAGTGCTATTCTGAGTTAGTCCCTAATTTTCTGTCCCACAATTTACCTTACAGGTATTACTCTACTGCATTCATAAGAAAGAAGGAAGGATGTCTCTGTACGAGCCTTGCAGAAAAAGTAAAGCCTCTCCGTTTCCTTTTTTCGACTTGTTGGAGAAGACTGTCTTCGTAGTGAGACGATACTGTAGCCATCTTTCTCTTGAATTGGTGAATGGATTTCTCATGACCCATCTCCATCCTACTTTATTTTCCCCATGTCCGTTTTATTCAGCTTTTGGACTCGTTTGCAAACTAAAAGAGTAACTTATTACTCCCAATCCAAGCTTCACTTTTACTCTCCATTATTTAAGAGTACTTTAAGCACTTTATACTTATATGTTCCTCCTTCAAAAATTAAAGAATAAAAAACCCTGTTCATATACTTACAACAAAAATTATAACGCTTGTCCTAGATATAGCTTTTACATTTATTTCTAGGTACACAGGGTCAAGGCGAAAAATTATAAAATTTTAAAAATCGTTTTCACTTCTACATATTTTTATTCTGTTTCATTTTTATGGTAAACTTTTGAAGCAAAAGTTAATAATTCAACAATTTTTATACTAAATGTCCCCTCCATTTTGAATTATGGCTTCAATACAGGGACAAACAGAAACACAGATGGACTTAATTAAGTTAGAGTGCAAGTTGCTCCACTACTCCGTGATCACAGTTGTCTGAGCATTCGCGTGAAAAGTCTTGTTCGTCTTTCCCTTCAAGACACACCAAACAGTGAGTATAGGGAGCTACCATCGTGTGAGAACAAAGGTCTGAAGTATGCTGTCAAGAAAGCAGCCATGTTATTCCTGCAAAAATGCAGCACCTTCTTGGACGTGTGTGCTATGGCGCTGTCGTGGTTATACACATAGTTTTACCTGGAGAACGTACTCTTCAACCATGGTGGCAAGACATGGTATCCGAGGACCTTGTAGGAGACGTCCGTGCTGACTTTCCTGTTCCACTTGAAGAAGTAGGGAGTTATAGTGCTGCCATCAGACGTCACGACACAGTGTACCATGACCTGAGCTAGATGTTTGTTTCTAAAGGCTCCCTCAACCTGAGCTCTTGATTCAGCCAGGAAGCAATCATATATTCTGTTCAAAACCACACTCACTATGAGACTTCTTGTCAGAGATCGCACACTCTCTGCCATTTTGCTTGTTTTCATGGCACAAAAACAAAACAAACATCAAATTGTAGCTTTTTGTCTGTTCTTTCGAATGGCACCAACTACAAAATTTCATACTTTTAAAACAGAGACTAAACAGCCTCGAAGAAGATTATAATTTTTGAGTCCTCACCCTGTAATACATTTATAACGATGTATGTTGCATAACCACGTATACAAGATGTATGTATACAAAAAAAGCTTCTTATTGTATTCTATTCTGTTTTACATACCTTTGTAAATAGTAGCTTCTATATTTTTATATTTAATTCAATTAATTTCAAATGATGTATACATTTCCACATAAACAGCTTACATAAAATAATATAGAGTGTTTTATTCGGAGGAGAAAAACAGAGAAAATAAGTATTCCATCTTCATTCTCGTTTTTTAATTTCATTCTAGTGCATTAGTTCTCCTTCAATTAGCATCAAACCTTTTCATAAGTTTAAACTAATATATATTGATAAACAGGGTGCACATGCTACATGTCACCTCATTTGCCTCTCATATGAACTAAGTATACACTTCTGCACTGATTTTTTTGTTTGATGTTACTTGCACAGTTGGAAATAAATGGAATCAACTACCTAATTTGTTGTCTCAATATTTTGAAAAGGCATATATTCTTATTCGATGTCTTTACATAACTCAGAGCCCTAGTTCGGAAAGAAGTCTCAAACGGCTCTAAGACAATTTTACGACTTCATATAATAAGACTCTTGGTTTTCAAACGGACCAGATCTATTTGATGGATTTTTTTATAGGTGCGATCGAAAAACGAACTTATCATTTAGACTAGATGGAATTCAAATTTAAGTTGTAGCAAGTGCCTCTTTGGGTCTTTCGGCCTTATTGACTGTAATATATCTAATTGTATAAAATAAATCAACGTACATGCTATCAGAACTGGGTTTATTTTTTTATCTCATGAGTGGTTGGAAAAATTTTTTTGTCAAAAAAATCATACGTGTTTAGATAACTTGCACACTATGTAAGTTTATATTGAAGACGTGTTTTAATGTCATGTAATATTCTGAATGTTTGGGAATAAATAAAAATAATTACTGCAACATTTATTCATTTTGTTAAATAACAGACCCATAATTAGAAAATAAGGACATTTAAAATAAAAATAAAAATATTCACATCTTCATTCTCGCCAATTTACTGAAGATTTACCGAAATTTCATTCATTTTGTAAGCCATTTACTGAAGATACATTTTCTAATCAAACATTTTCAAGACCATTTGCGACATAGCTGAGAAATGATATTTAATTAATTTAATAATTTTCGACATGATGGATTATTTTTGTAAATTACTCATGTATTAAACATATTTATTACCTTATAGATTCCCCCAGCCATACATATCCCAATCAAACATTAGATGTTAATATGGTGTCAAAAACCTAACTTTTTCTGAACTGTTTCTTTATTTTTTAAACATAATTATCATAATATCATTTAAATGGAATTAAAATATACAATTGTTTCTATCAATAAATTATATTTCATTTTTTTGGACAAATAAATGGTTATTCGACAAATTGTATTTTGGCAAAATGTCCCTTCCGCAAGATTTCAATTGGCAAATTGTTCTTTGGTATGTTATGAGCCCTGTTTTACATAACGATGGAGGCTCTCAATTTTACAAAAGGAGATCGCGACAGTGAAAGTATCTAATTCACCAATTCTATAAGTATCCAAACAACCCTGCAATCTTAGAACGGACACCTGAACCACTTGGGATATACATCCATTTACTTTCAAGAAAGATAAATAAGCCATTTTGATCACCCGTCTTCAAAATGTCGAAATAAGACGAAACCAAAATGTTCTGCTGATTCTGCATTGAGTCCCCTTCATCTTTTTTATGTTTCGTGGAAGAGAAAATTAGAAATGATTTGAATTAGAGTTCATAAGAGAACATTGGTTAGTGCCTATACTACTGACATTTTGGCTTTACAAAAATAGACGCAGTCATCAAAAAGTTATGTGTTTATCATCAGCCGGACTATCGGCTTAATAATAAGGACGTCAGTACGAGGATTTGGTTGACATACAGTTGAGGGTGCATCTACCGTTGACGACTACGTATTATTATTAATTTTAATTACCAAGCGTCAATTAAACAAATCATGTAATCTCCCAATTTTTATTTCCCTTCTCTCATGAACAAACGATGTTTTATATAAACTTTCTTTTTAAGTATTTCAGGTTATTTATGTTGACTTCAAAATATTTTATAATAATTCGACATTATACTTTAAAGACTTAAATTTAAAAAGTCATGAATTTATTTGTTAAAATAGTAAAACAGTTTGAGTGATAAAAAATAAGATACTTAGTGACAAGGTACACAATGATTCATACAACGGACACATCTGACGGAAAGGAGATAAATAAGTTGAGTTTACCAATGTCAGTGCCCCAAAAAATGTTATGTCATATATAGTCAAAAAAAGATAATATGAACGGCTTTGAACTTTTTTTAACAAAAGGCCTTTTTATTAATCAAAGAAAATAGGACTTACATTAAATAAAGTATAGAGTACGCTTTAAATCTTTAAGTTATTTTAAAATGTCTAAACTACGGAAGAAAGTATATGAGCAGATTTATATCAAATATCCACTTTGGTTTGTGTGAGCAAATCCAAGATAACTCTGTACATCCTCAATCACTATTTGTTTAATATAATGAACTGCATGCAGTTGTAAAAATAAATGTACATAAATACCACACCGTGTGCAGTAAGGATATATTGGCCAGAATTGCTCCTATGTCAATCCTCAATTCTACTCCAAGTCTTTCAAAGATCCATAACTCTCGAAAAACCCCTCAATAATACTCAATAGTCTTTCATGAGCACATGCAATTACTATTGCATGTGCCAAGTTCAAAAGTCTTCAAAAACTAAATTATATTGTTATCAACTTTAGAAGAAATAAATCTGTTTCGAAGAGCTGCTATCACTTCCTAGGAAATATTTTATACACCTCTAAACATATCCCTTTGAACTCAACATAAACAAATTAATTGTTGTCTCAAACTGAAAGAATTTCACATATTCTACATTTATGAAGATGTCAATAACTTCACTTCAAATTGTCGGAACAGAGTTTTGTGCGTAGTACTGCTTCCACATAGTAGATACAGGAAAGTCCTCTCAAAAATGTCTGGCGATTGACTTAGTGTCAGCACTAACTTATAGCAATAACACCTGGGACACGTTTATAGAAATATCAGATAAGATATAATTGATGTAATAAAAATAACTTCGTTATTTTTCTAATTGATGGCTCTAGTAATATATTTCTTGCGTTGTATTAGTGCTATATGTTTCCTTTAGATGATGTTAAAATAATAAGATTTTGTAATAAAAAATAAAAATTAGTTTTTTCTTTGACTGAGTATTGTTTGAATCATCATTAAAGATGCACGCTAGCAAAAGAACACAATACCATATCCTTCAAAAGAAGGCAAAACATAAGCAATGCGGCTGAAAATGTGAATAGTGTTTATTGTCAAGATACTGTAACATCCAAACATACACAATTTAGGTTTCGTCAATTTTGTTCGTTTTGATGTAAAATATTTACCACATTTTAGAAAAGCCAATAGGCGAACATGTGCATTAAATATTGGAAATCCCCGTGTCTTACTGTCATGTAAGCACTGTTTTGATTGCCAAGGCGATACACAATAATTGATTGTTTTTATTCATAAACAATAAAAAAAATATTTTGAATTTCCAAATGTCTAGCCAAGATATAGGGTATAATTTTAGCTTTGCCCATGGTCGATGATTGTTTAGTGTAAGTACTGCGAGTGAAAAAATACATTCCCCTTTTGACATTGAGCTTAGATTGAGACATCTAAGACTTATAAAATTTAAAAATAAATTATCAGAAATATAGTTACTTAAACATTTAGTTAAAAAAAAAGTTCATTTTTAAGAAAATTAGGTATATGCATCATGTAATGTAATAGAATGATAGTTGCAAAACATAACAATTAAATAAGAAAATCATACTTTTTGTGTATCAATCTATCAAATCCAATAAAATTAAAGTAATTGCTTATAAATGTTAAATATGTTTTTATGGGTATTCCATATTTATTACAAAAGCAAATATAATGTTGAATTTTTTTGAAACTATTTAATTGATTATTTAAATTCATGTTTGTAAAAACATTATATTTTTGTTAAAATCGCAACCAAAATTTTGTAAATGAGTTTAAAATCTTTACTAACGATATTTTTTCTTCTGCATTAATGATTATTTTTATCATTTTTTTTTTAGAAAAAAAATATTTTATGTGTAGTGTATTATGGCTAAACGATTTTTAAGTTTTCAAAAATAAATATTTTGAAATAAAAGTTTTTTATATTGACTTAAAGTATTTTTGTAGGTCCAATTAGTTACGTTTGTAAAAAAAAAAAGAAATTAAATACATTACAATGAAGGTCAAATTAACTTTTGTAAAAAGTAAGTTTTGTAGAACTGCAAATTATTTGTTATAATTTTTATTTTATTACATCTCTCAAAAATGGACTCCTACTTAAAAATGATAAAACAATGCAAAATTTGTTCGTGCTCGAATCTAAAAACTTTCGTTATATAAAAGCAACATTTTGAAATTAGGAAAAAATAAAAAGATTTTCAATTAAATCAGACATCAGTGAGTATTAAACTGTTCTATACAGTTTTGGAAATCATTTTAACATAAAAAAATTGTTTACAAGCATAAACGTGAAGATTTCTACTATAGTAAATTATTATCTTATGCCTGCTAAATGTCAATTTTCTAACTGTCAATTTTCTTTCGTTGCCTTTTTCTATGGGCAATTTTCATAAAACATTTCCTTGGCTGAATAAACTATCAAACATATTTGTTTTTGTTTTCTTAATATGGATTTACAAATGTTAAAAAATTAACAATTTTTATTGTCCAATTAATGAATATAGTAAATATTGACATAGATGATGGATAATGATTTAATTTGGTAAATCTAAAGGATTATAGGAAAATATTAAATGTAAGTATGACGTAAGGCGTCATCATATTTTTCTCATATTTAGTTGGATTAAAATGACCAGTTTTAGTAGATTGAGCATTAAAGTAGTTTGATTTTGATCTTTTTCAAATTTCGATTACAGCTATTGGGGAAAAGCTGTAGTATGATATAGAAATTACCAATGCAAAATTACAATGCCCTTGAAGGTTATATTCAGGTCACAAATCTCGATCATATTATGAAACAGGCAAAACTCTTTACTTAATAAATTTAGATACTAAGATTAAATGTTTAGCTATTTTTCATCAATTAATTTGGATAGACATTTTTTTAAACTATAATAATTGTCCTTGGAACAAAAAAATAAAAGTTAGGAAATTTTAATGATTTGCGAATATCACACATCTTGTATTTACATTTTTAGAAAGGAAATGTCAAATTTTTATCATGTATTCTATCGCTCCATAGGGTAGCTTTAGAAAAAAAACTTACAATAGTTTTTGTATGTTTAATTAATGTCTATCATAATTCATAAATGCAAAATAAATTATTTGTTGCATTTTAATCTTTATTTCCGAAATAAATAACTTTTGTCTGCTTTGAAACTTTGAACTAGATGTATTAATTAGTGAGAACATTGTAGACAAATGAAATCTTGCATGTAAGATTTTCTTAGCAAATGTCAACTTTTCCGAATTAGCTGTAATTGAAATTCGAAAAAATGAAAAATAAACCACTCTATTGAGCATATTCAAAAAACAAAATACAATTATTTTCTTTTATTAAATTAAAAAATTACAGAAATATTGATTTATAAAAATATTATTGATTTAATTTTGTGTATTTTGTAAGGATAACTAATAACTAAAAAAATTGAAAAAGCTAGAAATCTAGACGTGCCTTAATTCTCCAAAAAAAAGTATACTTTGGTAACCTGTCAAATGTACAATTTTATTTATTTTTCCTCCCTTTTTATAAATTCAAACGTCATGAGTAACGATGCGCATGCTAAAAGGGTGTACTGAAAAGTTTCGAATTTCAACGTCAAGATGGCAGCAATCATAAATAAAAGCTAGTCACATCTATTTAGCATATGTTGAAAGTTACTCAACAAAGTCTTAGCTACTTGCAGTTGTTATAATAGAGTCGTTAGAGTGAGTTGATTTGAGTGATTTTATGAGAATTGATATAATCTAGTATCGCTCTGTTTATGAAACTTAGGTTCAATAAAGCCGATTTTTGACTCCGATTCTAACTGTATTTCAAGCTTGGATACACCATTCTATCCGAAACAAAAATACAGCCGAAATAGTGGACTGCAAAATTTTTCGTTAAACCTTAGTGAACAATTATTTTGTGCAGTACTATTTGGTCAGGTCACAAAGATGGAAGCTTTACTGGGAGAAGTGTTTAAGAACTAAAAGAAAACTTTATTGAAGAAAGTGAATGAAACATTGTTGTTTAATGTCTTGTTAAGTTGAAAACTTTACAAGCCAACCTCTTTTTATCTCCGATAGAGGATTTGTCGCCCCTCCAAGTACCATATTTTTATGACATTATCTGAGGCGTGATTGTTCGAAATAGTTTTGAAATTTTTCATTTATATTCCTTAATAGATATTCCCCTTCCTAAATGAGTTTGTTTTGTATTTTTAAGCAGTCTTATGGACAGAGTTTCCTTTATCAAGGATTTATTCAAAAAAAAAAATTATTTTTAAGTACAAAAATATCTTAATATGAATAATTTAAAGTTGAGCACAAATAAATTTTGTGCAATTTTTTTTGTAACATTAAACTCAAATAAGCAATTATTATGTTCTTTTTTTTTCTCTTCTACCTGCACAAGTAGTAGTCGCCTGTCCCATTCTGAGTTCATATAAAATGCATAGTTATATAAATCCTATTTATTTTTGACCGTGTTGTTTTTTGGAATTTGTAATCTGGAGTATGAATTTTCTTTCCCTTAGCAGTTGTCATTATTATTTTATTACAAAGTATTGAACATCCTTTCCTTTAGAGATTCAAATATATCCATAACATGATTGAATATTCGTGTGTACCCATAAAAGATGGAACATACTCCTCAGGATTTGTTGCAGAGGTATAATTTATAGTCCTTGTTGGAATAAAAGTAAGAATTGGATACCGATTTTAGAGTAATTCTTCCCACTATCCTTGTTTATTTCTTTCTCCGACTCATCCCTTGTCACAACCGGTTTTAGTTAATCTCCTCAAAAACATTTCTAAAAATTTTCATGATTAAAATGTTATTTTTGGTTTCATTTTTTCAACATAGAAATTTTACACATTATTTTCATCACGGAGAATGCAGTGTCCGACATCAAACACCGTTCTTATCTCCACAAAGAACAGCAAGTTCTAGCCTGTATATTATGATCAATAATAATTTTCATCATTCTTTCACACCCTTGTAGGTGACGAACAGAATAAAAACCCATATAAAATAAAATAGTATTGATAAAAACAGGTATATTACCTTTTTTTATTTAATGTACGATAAACGGCCTATAAAAGCCTACTGTTTGTAAAAACCAAAGCCGTCATTTTAAAAGAGAACAGGTCTGAAAGCCTTTTATTGACTAATTTTCCAATCCCTAACGCCACGGACTGAGCGTTTACTTTTGTCGCATATAGTATCCTCTGAACTTTGGCTATGATAAATTTCATTCTTAAAATGCCTTCTCCATATTTCCAAACGTCGAGAAATTTCAGTTTTATATTATATTTGTCGTATAAAATGATTTATTAAATTTGAATATAATGTTCGTCACCTGTTGCAAAAAAAAATTGAAAAGTGCTGAGTTTTGTGTATATTAAAATAATATGAACTATTATATGTACAAAAATATCAAAAACTTATTTTGTAAAGCCTGACTAAGAGATTAAAATTGTTAAGGCTACATGAAAATATATCTAAAAAAAAGCTCTTAAAAAAATGTGGAAAAGGCTTAAAATGATTATATGAAAAAGTTTTATTTATTTTTGAAACGTAAATTAATTTAAGTACAAATAATCTTTTACCTGTACTTTTGAAAACTTAATTTTAAAACTATAAATAAACTTATCATAAGTTTCTACAAAGTAATCATGTTTATGAATTCTACTTAAATAAATGATTAAATTATTCTTCAACATAAATTGTATTTGTAAAGTTTTGAAATAATTTTTTTATAAGTAATACACACATAATAAATCCTAACCTAAGAATGTTTTTTGGTTGATTAATACCCCAACACAAAATGTTATTCACAAGATATTCCATATTTATCTATTAGGTAGTGAATAAGTATTTCACCACCACTTTTTTTTTTTTGAAAAGTGAAGAGACAACTAAATAGTTATGCTCATTAATGAAAAGATACTGCCCTTACCATTCACCGTTTATTTCCTTTTCTTAAAAAAAGAGGGAAAAAATATATAAGAAAATACAAGTTTGATCCATAGTGGCCATCATACATAGGACATCGTCAAGTAGCTAAGGTTCAACCGTTTAACCCGTTTACTATGTGTGGATGCTCTTGGATAGAGGGTCCAGTTTTAAGGATCTTCCTTGATGAGGTAAGTTTGGCAAACTAACACCTAATATGCCAAACACTCTTTTGAGGCCAATTTTGAGCTAAATGCATTTCTGATCACCAAAATGAGTATTTATGTATAGCGTACAGAAGAAAATCGTACTGCACCAATTAGATTATATATCTAGATTTGGATACATTTTTGGGAACACCGATGTCATTATTGTCCTGAAGGGTAAAAAGACAAATAAATAATTTTACACAAAAAAGTATACCTCAATTTTATATTCATTACCTAAAACATGCAGATTTTCTATATTTAAAATAAATATAATATAAATTTTCTATTAAAATCATAAGAAAATAACTATTTTTTTTTAACATGATAATCACAAAACCAATTTCTTGATTTTTGTCCGGAAATAATTCATAAAATTATTTAGATTGTATTTAAATGATTTTATTCTCGATTTTTTTAATTTTGCAATTTCCACATTTCCCTTTCGTAAATATAATTATTGGTAGGTGGAGTAAAATAGATTGAGGAAGGATTTTTCAGCATGAGGCATGACTTGTTTGTGAACTTTGTATTCGGCTACTGTATTTATCTATAATTGATTTACCTATAAGAATTTTGAAATCCAATAATTCAATTCATTTTGGATTATTACTCCGTAAACAATTTGTAAATTAACAACACAAACATTCAAGAGATATAAAAAAACCCTCACATAATAACAACCCTATGATGATTTACAGTCTAATTATAAATAGCAGTCTTTTGATACAAAATATCAACACCTTCCATACAAAAGTCTTTTTTTAATAATGGATGGACATGGGACGACTTTTTCAGAATTTTCTCCTTTTCCTCTTTTCGGAACCAGTGAAACTTGATTGCAGCCTTCCAAATTCGTGCCAATTAAAGTTACTCTACGACTGTCAAACCACTTGACTTCAAGTATATAATTTGTGTATTTTAACTCGTTTTTACCTCTACTCATATATTTTTCTTCATTCATAGTTGGCATGTTTTTTTTCCAATCTTTTCTCACAGTTCCAAATTAATATATTCCAATTTCGTATAATTTATTAACTTATCGGGATTGATTGAAGAAATTATCTTAATATAGTGTACAGTAGGAATTCTTGAGCTTCAAAGACAGTCCAAGGACAACACTTATTCCAATACTATATTCATTAGTTTCTTTCTTCCAATGGTATAGATTAAACTCATAAATATATCTTGCTTTTCTGAAGCACCCGTACTGCCACTTAAATCCCTACTTTATAGGTTTATTCATGATATACAGCTTGAAAGACACTTTAACTTTGAATTTACTCATGTGTATCTTAATTGACAGTTCTGGAGCGTCGGAAATGGCCGATTGAAATACTTAATTTAACTGTTCAATAGTTGCTCTTATTTTTGTAATTTTTGTCTGATTTATTTGCTTCTAAGTTATTGGTGAAGTAAAGGTTTTAAAAAGAGATTATAATCAAGTTCTGGTCATTGTATTTTTGATACCCTCAGATGATATAAAATGATCAACGCTTCAATAAGATCTCAAAATTAGGAAGCTTCATCACTGACTTCATGAGATTAATTCCCAGAAAGGCCTGATTTCGTTTACATTTTGTTACAAACTCTCTATTATTATATTGTAATTAATAAATATTGTTACCCCAAACGTATTGTACCATGCAGGCCAATTGGGACACCCATGTCTAGTTGTTAAAAGAATAAAATAAATTACGTATGAGCTTGAAATTTTCACGTGGATTCAAAAGACATAATCTAATATAAAAAAAACTAATATAATTTCGAAATTAGTGAAAACTGTCTAATTATAAATGATTTAAGTTGATCGTACAAATCAGTTTTAATAAGACATCTATTTTAAAAAGATCAATATGAGAATAAAATAAATAAAAGAACGGATTTAGATGGTAGTTTTATAGTAAAAATAACATTTATGAATGATAATGAGAAAGTTTGTAGTTAATTAAATTGGTGGACACCGTGCCCCTATTGTGCCGAAAGAGAGTTGAGAGCCTATCCAAAAATATAATAGATGGAAGGTACAACTACGTGGCATTTGAAGACTTATTGATTGATGTGGCCCATAAAGTTGAACACAAGGTGTACCAGGAGGCAATAAAAGAGTTTGTTAAACAATGGTTTAATGCCTGGTACCCAATGACTCTTGGTAAAAAGACTCAGCATCTGGCTATAACAACTCAAAAACCAATCAAGAAAAACTAATTGATTTCTGGCCTCTAAACTAGTGGTTCTTTTTATCACTGACATTTCGCAACTGTATATTGGAATATGGAGCTTCCTGAAAAAAAAGGCCATTAAAGTCTTCCCTGTAGACTTGTCTTGAGATGGAGTAGGTTGCTATGTTCAATGAATGCGATATCAAGGTGTGTTGGCCATTTATTCGCATTGTGGATGCCATGGTGGCCGCAGAAGGACAGTATTTAAAAAAAATAATCGTTGATATTATAAGGTATAACAATAATAATAAAAAAATATAACTGATACAATGCACATATTGTGCTTGATGAATTTGATTAAGATCTTACTATCAAAATTTAAAAGAGTCTTTATCAGCTTCCTTAGTTTACTTTTTATATATAGTGTCCACGGAAAGTCCTTATATATTAATTTTATATAATATAACTATATGTAAGGTTGCCTGACCTGAAAGCCTAACTGGTGGCTGCTTGTGACTCCATTATCGTGGGCATGGTGCATTCAGCATGCAAGTACATTCCAGAGAGAGACATAAGGCTGTTGTCAAAACTAAGGGTGACCATTTCGAATGAAAGATATGTCACATGTTATTAAAATTTGTATCGACATATTTTTATAATTATATGGAAATTATGTGATTAAATACTTCATTTTACATGAATAAAAATTTAACAGAACTTTCCTTAGCCCCTGTATAATATAATATTATCAGCCCAATTAGGCTATTGTATTGATATTTGGTGTAGTGACATGAAAAAAGAACAAAATTGGACAAAACAGTTACTAGACCTCAATCCCATAGAAAATTTGAGATTTTTCACTTTATATAATTAAAAAAAATATTTTATTTTTATAAGATTATTTTTTATTGTACGTAGACAATATGGATTTTTTTTTAAATATTTATATATAAAGGCAGATATACAGTATGTCCAAAAATTGATGGTGGTATTAAAAATATCCGCTTATTAGTAAAAATAAAATACGTTTGGGGGGAATAAAATTAAATTTGGCTGCTACAATTAGTAGGCAATATTGAATTTTTCTGATGCAATAATTTTCAATGAATGCATCATACATCAGTATAAAAGGGCTGATAAAACACCACAGGATGTTAATTGAAATTCAATATCGGAAATGGTAAGAAAGCACCCCTTGGACACCAGGGCTAAGGCTCTTGGCATAATAGATATTGGATCAAGCCCGAAAGACGTTGCTAAAAGGTTACAGACTCCCTGGAATTGGTGTAAGAAAAGGAAGGATGGAGAAACTCTAGCAAATCAGAAGGGTCGAGGAAGGAAGAAAAAAATTAGCAAAGTTCCCTTTTTCTGGTGACTTTAAAATCTTTTACCAAAATGAGGCAATCCGCAAGGAAACTTGCAGCAAGATTGACTTCAAAGGGTTATCCAATATCCAAGTAATCTGTCCACAACTAATTAAGCCACTCTTTGAATGCTTTGCCATACAAACCTCGTCTGCACCCAAACTTTCAGAAAACCAAAAGAAGGGCCCGGCTTCAATTCTGTCGTGAGCGGAAACACTGGAATGCAGATGACTGGAACTGTATCCTCTTCAGTGATGAAAGTCCATTTGAGCTATTTCATGCCCCAAATCCCCAAACAGATCGGGTTTGGGCAAGAGATAAGTGAGATGTGGAACCCACTCCAACTGTGAAATTTCCTTTGAAAATTCAGGTTTGGGCAGTTATCAGCCACCAGGCAGTGCCAGAGCTTCACCTGATTCCACAAAACCTAACGGTGACGGCCGAGTACTGCGTAACACATATCCTCTGAAAGAATCTTATGTCAGCTTTGTCTCGTACTGAAGAAACTTCACCTCCTTTGAAGAGGAAAATGTTGTTTGACACATCTAGAGTCATTTTCCAGCAGGATGGTGCCCCTGCTCACCACTCAAACAGACATAAAAGTGGTATTCAGACAACATTACTTCTTTTTGGGGAAAAGGTACATGCCCTACCAAGAGTCCTGATTTGTCTGCCATTGAAAATTTGTGAGCCTTGGTCCAGAGGGAATTCAATGAAAATGCACCAGCAACTTCAGAGGATGAATTTAAAAAAAAAAACTGACAAAAGCTTGTGAAAAATTTCTGCCGATACTTTGAATAATATGTATGAAAGGATGCCAAAACCCTTAAAAAATGTATTAAGCTTAAAGGCCGTCATATAGATAAGTAAATAAAGTTTCTCGCCAAAAATATAACATGTTTAGATTATTTTTATGGTTTGTAAAAAAAAAACACCATCAATTTTTGGACATACTGTATAATTGTACATTTATTCCCATAAGAAAAAACAAATAAAACGAAAAATAATTGACTTCCGAACGATTAAATAGACTTTTCTTATCCAATTTAAAAATGGAAGGCTCAAAAGGATGCAAACATTTTCATAAGAATAATTGGATAAACAAAATAAATATAAAGGCATCCTTTTGGGTAGGTATATGTTCAAATCCTTCTATATTTAAGAATCACATTAAATATGTTGCTATGGGAATGTTTGTTCAAGTTACAACTTGATACAAATTGTAACTTATATCAAGTTTGAGCAAATTTAATTATCTGTTTCTCTTGAAAATTATTTGTTTGTTTTTCCTTTTAATTTCTTGTATTCTTCTTTTGTCAGTGTGATGAATGAGGTGTATATAACAAATTACACCTATATTGTTGAAATCCAAAAGTTATGTTGTTAAGACTTAGAAAAGTAAAAAAAGAGTTGTTTAAGTATTTTTTTTCTATTTTAATTGATATTTATGAGCAAAAAACGAATATATAAGTTTAAATGTGATATAAACACTTGTTTGGCGTAACTGTCATAACCTTTCAACTGTTTATCCTGTAATCAAATACGCTTACTTTTTTGGAACGGAGGCTAGGAGATATTGTACCAAATGATAATACATCTCTTTCTTAGGCATGGATAAATTAATTAAAGTTAGGCTAGTGGAGTTTGATGTTTATTGATAATTTTTATCTGTATGTGTTGTTTATTAATAATGTTTGTTAGAAATATTTATAAGTGAGGATGTCGGATTAACTTCATGTTGATTCATTAGCAAATTTGAGTAAAAATGTACTTATTGTATTCTACAGCAATATCACTGGTAATTGATTATTGGAGAAAAATACAAAATATACAATCAATAATGTATTAATTAAAGTCCGTTAAGAGAAATCTAAACCGTATAAGAAATTATATCATATTTGAAAATGCAATTAATAGATTTTTCAAAAAATGTTCCAAGAAATTATTTATATAACTAATCGTATAAATAAACAATGTCAATACTTTTATAAACACAAGCCCCATGAATCACAATACTTTTCCACGGCAAAGAACATTTTTAAAATGAAATTCACATTTGCAACCTGGGCCACTTTTTTTGAGATATGCTATCCCGGGGGGGGGGCCCTCCTCGCCACCATCGTCTAAAGCTTTGCCACTATATTGGAAACTATCTTAACAGCTATGTTTTAACTGTTTGGCAAAAACTTTATTGTTGTTCATGCTACGTTGGTGCTTTCCAAATTACTTCTGGAGAATACCCTCTGCAAGACTCCTTACTGCTTTCACTCTGCTTTTACACTCCATGGAGTCGTTTTCCCATGTCTGCGTCTCGTTTCAGTGACTACAGAAGCTCTACTCATAGTGAAATACTCTCGGCGTGAAGTTCCAGATACTATTCTGTACTTTGTATACCTTTTATATTTTTTAATACATTGCAGCCCTCATAAAAATGTAGAGTTCCTTCGGACTTGGAGCTTGCAAGAGCAGTCTTCTTTTATTGAGCGATTTGGAACACTCATAACGACGTTCATTTGTTTAGGTCTTCTGGTTAGGCTGAAAAAGAGAGGAAGAGAATGTTTTAGCATCACTATTGGATGGTTAGTAGTTTCATTAGAGTTTAAAACATCATTTATATTATTAAGGACCATATTCCTTCTGTTTTCTCTAGATAAGTGTATTTTTACCTCCGTATTTCTTTGAAGTGGTCCTTTTACTCCCATTATTCTTCCAATACATGTTCTTGATCTCCGTTTCTGGTACCAGACTTTTTCATGGCGTTTCATTAGTTTCACAAACGAAGTTTCCCCTACAGGCTACATACAAATACTTTTTCTTGGAAAAATTGACCTGAAATTACCTCTTATACCAGGATAACAAAAGAAGTTTCCAATGAAGCATTACATCAATCATACTCAAACCACCTCTTTATTTCTCAATTTGTATTCTCCTCTGTCCTATGTATTTTGGTATGTTTACATAATCAATGCCCATCTTATTCTATTTCTTGGCATCATTTTCGTTATATGGTAGACATCTTATAATATGGTTCATGCATGAAAATATTGTTGCATTCCCATATTTGATTCTGGCAATTTTTTCATGCTTATTTTTTTCTAATTGATAAAATCTGTAACTTATATTTCATTGTCTACTTTTTTAGAATTTTTTCAGTGTCATTTTCCATAGTAATGCTATTTCCTAGTATTTTGTCTTCTTTTACCGTACGGACACCTCCAATAGTTTATCTGGCGCTTCCATGTTCGTCATGACTTGAGTCTTTTGGCCTTGATTTTCAAGCCCGATCTTTCTTCAAAAGACTTAAAGACTTTGCTGAAGTATCTCCAGTCGGAATCAATTGACTGTTCACTGTTCGAAATAGTCACATCATCTGAAAATAATAGATTTGTACCCTTTTTTCCTCCTACTATGGGTCCGACTAGCAGTTTATCTATCATCTTTTATAAGGAGGCTGATCACTATGGAGAAGAAAAATGTACAGATAGGATCTATTGGGTGTATGTGTCTATTACATATATTACTGGTTCATCATCAATATCAATTACTCATTTCACTCGTGGCAGAATATTCCTGATTGTATTTCTAAATACAGGAGGAATGCCCCAAAAATTGAATTCGCTCCACAATGCAATATGCTAGAAGAAATTGAATGGTTTTTGGAAATCCAATAAAGCTATGGTCACTTTCCAGACGCAATTGTTTCCCATATTGCTGCTTTGAGGGACATAACGACATCATCCGTTCTCCTGCCTGGTCTGAATCTAAATTTTGTTAAAGGAATAATTTTATCTAAGACTGTCCTCAATCGTTCTGTTAGGACCTTATAGTATATTCTTTAGTCTACTTATATGATTGTTTCGGATCCTAAGTTTTTAATATTATTATTTTTCATCGTAAAAAAATATATATCTTTTGAGCATCTGGTAAGCCTTTTTTGAAGAAGTTGTCGTTGAATAGGTCGTTCATAATTCCTGATAACTATGGCAGAGCTTGTTAAAAATATCTATTACCCCTGACAATCCAGGAACTTTTTCTTTCTTGGGAGTCTAACGTACTCCCATACTTCTTCCGTTGTGAATAATTTTGTAAGCGTTTTTCTATTTTTTAGTTCATTATGTTTTTTTTCAACTTTCTGATGAAAAACCGATGCATCGAAATCTGGAAAATATCCCTGCACGAAATTTTTTTTTTTTTTGGCACAATTCCTCGTTTCCATCCAACTGTAATGATTTTATTTTCGTTGTTCCTCTTTTTTCTTTCAGGCATGTATGTAAGTTACAATTGATTGAATTTATATCACGTAAATGACATCGTGTCCTTAGTTGAACTCCCTGTATTTTAATATCCATCGATTCTTCCAACTCCTGATTTCCCGCGGTGTCTTCCTTCACAGCTATACATAGTTTCTTCCTAATTTTCTTCTCCTTTTGCCTTCTGTTATCTACCTCACGTCTTCCATCTACAAATAGTATACTCATGGTCCTGTGATAAAACATATGCATTGCCTCTATTACTTGATAAACGCCATTTATATCCCTTAATGTATATTATTCTTGAGTATTAGGTGGATTTTGTACGTTGTCCAATAATGCCATATTTTCATTTTACATCAATTTGATCCATTGAAAATACATTAACTTATAACATATAATAGATAGTTATTTTAATCAATTATTACACTTAAATATATGTGTTGATTTCATTATCTAAAAAAAAAAAATTAGGTCTTGTACATCCCGCCCGCTCAAACACACATTTATTATTGTTATATAAGCCATAAAACATAATAGTGATCTTGAAATTTTTTAATCGAAGAGGGTCTCTTTCAGCCTGTATGACCTTTTTGATAAATCCCTTCTTTCTCTTCAACGTTTCGGACTGTCTTACGACGTATACGGTTGTCCTAGACACACTCAACTGCTTGAAGTGTTCAAATGGAAATTTGTCAATCACGTTCAACTGTCATTTTCTCGACTTTAACGTATGCTAGAAAGCTCAGATTTATACTGTTAGGTTAATATTTATTTATGCTTCAATAATTTGAGTTATGAATTAATTTCAATCATTTAAGCTTAATTAATTATTAAAAGAGTAAGGGTTTATATTTCAATGGACTACCCAGTGTTCGTAACATTTTATCCATGTTGTGTTTTTATTATTTAATTTTTTTGTTGCTTTGATTGTGGATAAGTATTGGTTAGGAGATCTAACTGTATTTTTAGTATTGCAATTATTTCAAACATGCAATTTTGTTTTAAATCCATGTACACATCTTATTAATAATATATATAAAAACATTTTTAAAAAAAGAAAAAATTGTGAACTTGTTATTTATGTAACAGAAAATAGAAATAAACTACTTTCAAATTCCAAAAATTTATTATTTTAACTACAACAATACATTTTCTTCTTGAAGTATCAACAAACATTATTGCATGAATGAGACCTGTTTTACCATATTTAGCAGTATTTTGGTGAATAGACGTTGTGAGAGTAGTTAAAACGTTTTATTCTATTCCGAATATTATTGTAATATATAATTAGTTACAGATTTTCTTTTAAATCAATGGTGAGTTCATATTTTATTTTGGTTCATTTGAAAAACAACCCCTAAAAACTATTCTACTTATCAGTGAAATGCAACTCAAACATCTAAAGTTTTGGATTTAAAAACTGCTTTAAAAGTTGATATTTGTTGAAACATTCGATTTATAGCTAAAGATGTGACTTTTGAAGATGAAAAAATATAATTTTATCATTATAATATTAACAGTTGGGACAAGAGAACACCATTACATACAAAATTTCCATTAAACAAGATCCGGTTCAATCAATTTCAACATTGTCGGGAAGAAAACATCATATGTAAATTAATATTCAACTATTATTTTGTATGTTTACTTTAAGTGCCGTGTTGAGCAACATTTTTGTGAATAAACATAACTTGTGCCTTAAGGTAAAATAAATGACATATTTTTTTTTGGTTTTTTCACCTATGCTGTATAATCATATAGGATATCTTAATGTCTCAAATTGATTTTCTTATTATCATTATTCATGGTTAATGATGCATAAGATATGTCCTGGTGGCATTTTTAAAATATATGAGCACAAAAATGATTGTAGAAATCCTGAAAATTTGATAAAAATTTGAGGGGGAGAGGAGATGACTGTTATGATGTTTTATTAAATATTCTGTAAGTAGCCGTGAGAGGAAAGAAACAAACACAAATCCCACTCCGGATATAGCTGGGACATATAGGCTTGAATTACTCTTATGTTGATCCTAAGTTCTGGTCCGAGTCAAAAAAGACTTTCATTTGTAACTCTCGAGCAAACCCTTATTGTTACTTTTCTTCCTTCATGAGCACACGTTGTAGTTCCTATTTTATGCTTAAGGTGTTCGATAGAACACCTAAAGAAAATTGATATGAAAAATCTTTTTCAGATCGCCTACTATTAAAAGCTGCACCTGCTTTCTAAAACCCTTTTATACACTTCTGTCCAATTTAATAAAAATGTCAAAATTATAAATACAAGGGAACTTATCTGACTAGATCAGTTCTGTTATCAAAATTATATATATTAGCTGATATGCTAAAAAAAGTAAACCTAAAAATTCATGATAAACCAACAATTTAATAAGAATTGAAAAAATATTCATAAGCATCGACTTCCTCATTTTCTTCCACAATGGCGTCAGTATTGTCATCATCATTAGAGTCATTTGGGTCTCACTTTTCTTGTTGTTGATCACCATTATCATCCTCTGGTTTTGGGTTGGGATCTTTGACAGCTACTTCTTCTTTTGTCTCCTCTTCTTGCTGGATAATTGGTACATTCCGAGTATCTTGAATAGGCACTTTTGCAGCAAAGGCAATTCTGAGAGTGAAGTCTGATTATTGTTCTTCAAAGGCCTGTTCATTTACTTGGATGTGCAGAACTTTGTCTGCCTTCGTCAAGTATGATCTTACTATTTCCACATTACCCTTGATGGAAAGAGAATTGCATTAGTTTACAACTATCCCTGAGAGTATTTCATCGCATATTTTTTTCTGTCACTCCACAAATGAATCCTGTGTATTTCTTTTCTTTCCAACTTCATACTTTCTTGTTGTTCCCTTAAGGTTAGAAATAGAATGATTTGTTTTGAGATGATTTTACGCATATGTTGTTACAAAACCTATTAATTAAGGTGGATTACCATTCGCTTGTCTGGGTAACAACGTCCTACGTAGTTAGGGATTAGGTCCCTACCTGGAGCTGAGCTACGAAGTGCGTAATCGGTGTCAAGAATTCCAACTTCAGTATGCCACTCAACGAGAGTGAAATTGTTTCCATTTTTTCGTACAACAACAATTTTGGTGGCCTCTTCGGCATTATCACAAACATAAACTTTCTCTTTGGCTTTACCTGCATGAACTTTCGTCTTCTTTTTCGCTTCGGAGAAGGATACGTATTCTGAGGTCTCTTTTACGGAAGTGTTTCATTGGTATGCCCCTCTCTTCTCCGATTAATAAATGGGGCTCTTTTTTAGGGTTATCTGCAATTGTTTTTTTCACCTGTGGAATAGGTTTTGTGGTTTTGCTGTCTATTTTTCCCGCTAAAGACAGAGTTTTGCCTTCAAAATTATTTATTGTCCCTGCGGTTATTGTGGCCTTGTTTGTGGCCCTTGGGATTGGCTCTTACTCTCTTACCCTACTTGTTGTATATGATATTGTCCCATTTAATTTCAATGTCACTAATATCTTTTTTATTTGAATCTGAGTGACAGTTTGCTATACATTACCCTTACTTGATATAAATTTGATCAATTTTCTTACTATGTGGATATTTTTAGAATATATTTGCCTGAGATAGAAACAAATATAAAAAAAACCATTGACACAAAAGCAAATAAATCATTTACAAATATTTATTCTTTGTTATTATCAAAAATTAATGAGTAAATAAGTCAATATTGTATATGCATTTATAATAATTATATAATTGAGACAAATATATACTTTAGGTGGTATAATATTTTTTTCTATCAACAAACGAGCTGCAACAAAATAATTTACATGAACATTATTTTCTATAAAAATTGAAAACTTTTTATTGAAATATTGAATAAGAAATGTTCTTAAAGGTAAAAAATATTTTTGGGTGAAACCATCATTCTACGACATTATAAAACATATATTTCATCAAAAATATTATTTTGTACAGTTATGTTAATTTCTAACAGAAATTCAATTTATCTTCAATAAACAACAGTTGCAATATTTGAAAAAATGTATTCAAATAAAATTTGAGAAAATATGTAAAATTAGTATAACCTTTAAATATATTCAAACAATAGCATGCATATGTAGGTATTTTTTTTTTTTAAATTGTTGATGCAAGTTAATTTTAAACTAACTCGGAGTAATTGGGGCATAATCAATAAAAAACTGTCCCCAAATTCCCCTACATATTAATAAGTTGATGAAAAAGTATTTTCTTAGGTTACACTTTATTTCAAAGCTTTATTAGAAGTGTTGCAATCATGCCATTAAAGCCAAATATGATTTTTCTGTTCGATAAGTAAGTGCCAAAGAGAATTCAACTTCATAACGCCCTTCTTGGCTTCATTTTTTTTTTTTTTTTTTTTTTGAATAGAACTGAGGTCCTTTATAGTAAATTTTTATATGGTTGTCTTTAATTAATTATTTTTTTATGGAAGACTATGTTTCTATTTGCAAATAAACTTGCATAACCAATTTCACAGGCCTCTATTGATGCTAAATTTGTAGCCCTAAGCGTGTTGGCTAAAGAGAGGTACCATAGCTTGATGCCTACGAGGATCCAACTTCATAACGCGTTTCTCGGCTTCAAAACTTTTGAATAGGACTGAAGTTCTATATGGGAAATTTTTATATCGTTGTCTTTAGTTAATTTTTTATTAATTATTAATATATTGATGTCAAATTTGTAAGTCCAAGGGTGTTGACCATAGACAGGAACAGGTAGTAGTCACTTGATAATAGATCTGGAATACAGGGTGGATGCATATGAACTTTTAATTCGAACTTCCAGAGCTTTTTAGTGCGGCATCAATGATTTTTAAAGTCTGGCATTTTTTCCGTACGATCACCAGTTTCAAACTGTCGAGTTGTTCAAAAAAGAAGGGAAAGTTGAGCAAAAAAAAATAAACTCCATTCACTGTTGTGCATCACGATCCGCAATATTATTGACCCTGTATACATTACAAGCTTTTTTTGTAGCTTTCGACGTGTTTTTCCCTTTCAAGTAGTAAAACTGTAATTGATGATGAATTTTTTCCTTTGATACCAGCATAATCGTTGCACAAAAATTCATGACTGAACAGACCAAGCTCAATACTGTGCAAAAAGAGTTTGTAGTATACATTCACACGTTTACGACATTTGATCTTATGCCCCGATGCGACCAATAATGAACAAAATATTTAGTTGAAAAAAAGGAGCTTGAAGTACTAAATGACTTTTCCTCAACCTTATATGGGTACCTATTAATGCTTCTCTAAAATTGTAATTGTAATTATAGGGGAGCAGAGAAATATCAGGATTCCATTAGTAAATAATAAATAATGTAAAATATTAAAATTTCTTTTTATATTTAAAAAAAAAATATATAAATATATAGTTTTCATTTTATTTAATGTTACTTTAATGGTGATATGGAGTTGCACTGATTAATTATACGTGAACACTCTAGTTATTAAAATTACTGGCTTCTCTGAAGTACATAAAAATAATATATATATTCTTCTCTAGAAACTATTTTCTACTAGAAAATGTATTTCTGAAATATACCTACAAAGAGGGCGACATTTTGAAAATTTTGACTTGGGGTTCCGATATTTCACTGCCCCTTATATCGAATATACATAATTGAAAATGATGTTATTTAATTGGTGAAACTGTAGGATTTTAAATTAGGTGCAGTTTGCTATATTCGACCCTAAGATGAGAAAATAAGAATGTCATTAGCAAATAATGATTGATTATTCTTTGTCCATATCACAAAATTATATCAGGTTTTGAGTCTAAGACAATAAAATATATTGTAAACCAACTCAAAGATGGAAAAGGATATATTAGATGTAAGGGGATGAATATTAAATTAGAGATCTCGCAGAAAGGATGATTTTTATTACATAAACGTTGACACGGTGGATGGAGTGAGAAGGGGATTGAGCCTATTTCTACATATGGGTTCTCCAAGAAATATTTCTACCCCTTATCGAATTAAATTACCCGAATTATGTGTATGTTTGGAGACAAAACAGTGTCCTATCCTTGACTTACAAGAAAATTGTTTGTCAATTTGAAAAATGATGGGCATAAAGGCATGACCGCCCTTATTTCCAGATCTACATCCTCTTGATTATTACATATATATATCAGAAAAAAATCGAAGAAAGGTTGAATATTTCTCTTTTCCCAATATTGACGTTTTCAAGGCATCTACCGAGCATAATTGGGTGTTGAATTAATTGGAAATATTTTGCAAGCAACGTACGTATGCTTTATTTTTTTATGTAAGTAGACTCGTCACGAACTTATATTTACTATTTCAGTTATATAATATGTTAAGTTTGTTTCGGAGAGGTAAGGTGGAGCTTATTTTTTAAATAAGAGAAATCTTGAGCTTTGAGAGTGGTAATTAGACTAAAAATATTGTAAATTTTTTTTTGAACGTTGTTGAAAAATATTTAAAAGTAGCTGAACGGGTCTAAAGTTTTGAAATTTTACGATTTTTGTTAAAAAAGATTGTTCTGACCTGAATATCAAAAAAACCCTTTAAATATCTTTCAAAAACGTTCAAAATTTATATAAGATACCTTTAGCCAAAACGATAAATTTACAGTTTAAAAACAAAAAAAACTTATTTAATTGCTGAAACAGTAAATATATGTTCCTAGTGAGTGTAATATCATACAAAAATCGAGAATCCTAAATGTACGTCATCGTAATAATTGAGCTCACCTAGTATGGTGGAGCTTCCACTTAGATCTAGATAAACGTGTTCTCACCAGAGACTTCAACTTTTATTAATTACTCTTCATCAATACATATATGTAGGTATACAGCTTTAAAAAAAAAATCCTGATAATTTGATAAAATATCCTAATCATATTGACCTTTTCAAACAAATTGAAAGGGACATGTTTGAATGCATCATCATTATTCAAAATTTTAAAAAAATATTTATTTTTACAAGATGGTCCAGCATTCAAGCAATATTATTTAAAGCTCTGTAACTCAATTCATCAGCAGGATGTGACTTGCTGTCTCTGCAAAGGAAGTGGAAGACAGTTGGAAAGACAATTTTGAGGATTTTTGTGTCACAACCTTTTGATCTCTCTCTTTCGCTGCCATAAATCTCTTGACATGATCGTGTTAGGAATTATTAAAGGAGGTCAAAAATGTAGTTTTTTGGTTCTGAAAAGACTCCTTGATGGCAAGAGCCGAGGATACTTATTTATGATATAAGTATGAAAATGTACTCATTCAAAAACGTTATATAATAATAAACAGTTTGTGTCTGTTCATCGACAACCAATAAATCTAAGAAATGCTGAGGATGAAAATGTAAGGTGAAAATAAAAGGTGTCTATAAGTCATATCTTTTTATTTTAAACATTAAATTATAGAAATATTTTCCAGATTTTGAAAGATACCTAATTCAAAAAATATCTTTGTACCCTAATTAAAATAAATAATGTATATGGTACAAAATATGCTGTAATTAATTTTAAAACTCTCTGTACAGTCGAATAGCTCCAGATTTTCTTCTCTCGAATATTTTAAAAGTTATACTCAATTATTCATTGGTTTGGCTCTTTCTGATTGAGTTTTTGAAAAAATAAATTTAAGTTTTTACTCAAAAGTGTATTCAAATGTTCAATTTATAAAAAAAGTTTTTTTGTTTTCACTATGAAAAATAAGTTTTGTTTTGTAAAAAAAAAAGAATGTAGTATTTTTTTCCCACAAAATATGTTAAAGTTACATTAACATGAAAAAATAAAGAAAATCTTAATATTTTAAATATATATTTGCTTATTTCATCTCGTCATTACTAGAAAATTATTCGTGGTTTAATCAAATTTTTATGGTTTATTTCAAATATTTTTTTTAAAATTCAAAGTCTTTAGTTTCAACAACATTTATTTCTTCAAAAAGTTGCAAATATATATATAATAAATAGTGAATTTTATATATAGATTGGTTATTTTAATGGAGATTTATATATTTTATAAATGTATATTTTTTTGACTTGAATGTACAAATAATAAAACGTAAAAAAATGTTGACATTTTATTAAAATGTTAATGTACTTTACATATAAAAGTATAGGAAAGGTTTATGCATAAATTATAGTAAACATTGGTAAAACTTGATGGAAGAAAGAAACAATCCAAGGACATATAGAGGCTAGAAGATGAAATACGTACCTTTTTTGGATACCTTGGAACTAAATGAAGTAGTCTTTCATTTTTATAAAAATCCCACGTAATACACAGACAAAACCACATAGAGATAAACCTCAAAAAGAGCCCTAAGGTATGTAACGGAAGAGGGAGTCTCATACCAAATAAAAAAGACCTCATAATGCGAAGAGAGCTAACCAAAGAACGAAAGGATATGCTGGTAAAGCCATTGAGAATGTTTATGTATTCCGATTACTGATATTACAAAAACAGGCCACCAAAATTGTCATTTTACAGATGAACGGCAAACATATCACTCTCCTTGAGTTAAATAGGGTTGTTGAAATTCTTGACACCGATTACGTTCGTCTTATCTCGGCTTTGGTTAAGGACCTAAACCTTACACAAGGAAAAACGTCGTTACACAGACAAGAGAGCAGTAAAAATCATCATATAACATACCCCTCTCTTGCCAATCTCATATACAAAACACATTCATTGAGTCTAATTTCATCACAATGGAAAAATAAGAGATGCTGGAGATTCAGTTCACAGAGGAGGAACGTTGATATCTGCAATAATGTGTCTAATTGGTAATTTTCAAGGACATATCACCAACCAAATATGACCCCCTGGATAACTTTGTTGTTACAGAAGAATTATGCACCCTTCCATTTGTCCAACCGATCTCGTACTGGCTGGAGGAGAACTGCTACGACCTCAAGACCAAGGGGCAGTGTCTTCCCAGCAGCCTCTATCTTAAGCAGATGGATCATTTTGTATTGTGGCACATACTTATTGAAGCCCGCACACAACTAATACATGTTCGTATGATACCATCGAAGAATACTTCGCATTCATACCTAGGGATCTCGTCATCAAGACCTAATCCAACTTCAGAGGCTGTATCGAGGCTGAAGGCAGTTATATCGAGTAAACCTGAATGACTTTGTTTTTATTTGAAAATTACGGGTTTTATGCTGTTTTTTATAAAGAAATCTTTGAGCCCCGTACAAGTGCGACAGGGAAATTGTTCACGCATTTAAATTATTCTTTTACGCTAATTAAGGTTTTAGTTGACATATCATGCAATGTTCTTATAAATATGTTTTTTTTTTTGTGCATTGTTATAATTGAATCAAAATGGACTATTTATATATAAGAACACACTTCATGTGTTAGTGGACTGCCCTGCCATTAATATCCTTAATATTTTATATCCATAAATCTAAAAGGGCTGACCAATTGGGGAAAAAAATATGTCAAACACCTAGTTCTTTTTTAAAATTTCAAGGAAGAAGGGAGGTAAAAAGGTCTCTGTACATTGCAAATATTAATTGTACAGCCCTCATCGCCAGTAGACTAACTAACTATCAACCTATTTGGGAAAATGAGTTGGGAGGTATCATCTTGGCAGCTTCAGCCCACTATGTCCCTCTCACAATGAAAATTCCTAAAAACGACTGAGTAATATAATTTTTCAGGAGCAGAACACCTTCCATCGACTTCACAGAATCATATAAGTATTTTAAAAACCGTAATAAGAAATTTTTACAATTATTTATGATGACTGGTTATTTGTTTGTTTACTATTTTTTTTTTTTTTTTTAGATTGATTTTTTAGAATAATAGTTGAAATTCTACCCCGGAGCATTAAGTATAAACTACAATGTTTATTTATGTGCTTGTACACGATTGCTCCGGTTTATTTATATATATAAACCAAAAACAGAATTTTCAAAAAAAAAAAAAAAAATAGTGGATAGGAATCAAAAAGATAAAGGGTTTCGGATCTTCTCGACACGGATGTTGATCTAATAAGAACATTTGGCAGTGTGACCGTGATGACAGCCTGGAACATCAGAGTGGCCAAGGAGAATGGGAAAGGAGTCATAAGGTAGGCAGGAAATGGTTTGAAGCGAGATGAAACATTGCTCAAGTTCCTCGAGGCAAAGATCAAGGAAGATCTAACAGCATTATTGCACCGCCTGTCTGACAAGTTTAACGTTCGCAAGATCACCATCAAGAGGGCAGTTCATGATGACATTGGCATTAAGTACTTTGTCAGAACTAAAAGACAACTTCTCATAGACGGGATGAAGGCCTTAAGGCTTGAGAGATGCAAAAAAGTCCTTAATTACTTGAGGATTCCGTTTGATTTTTTGATATTTTTGAACGCTTTAAAATAAGAATTTTTCCTCTTCTCTAACACTTCAGTGGACCTTGACATTTTATTGTTGATATTAATCTTACCAAATAAATAACATGAGAATTTGAACATTCCCTGGATACTTCTCAGAATTATAAATATCCATAAACCCCGCCCCCCTAAAAGTCCCAATAATCAACACTGAAATCTCAGGAAAATAAAAATAAGTTTCAGGATTTCAATACTATTTGACACTCACATTAAATCAATTATATTTTATATTATTTTTTACTCTCAATAATATATGTTAATAAGTGTATGGAACCATATTATGCATGTGTTTTAAGCCTATCTCTGTATTGTTAATAAATAAGTTCCAACGTTATTTCGAATATAAAATTTAACCGAAGTTTAACTCAAACGAAACAAGAACATGCTTTGATGAGTTGAAAACAACTTCAAGAATAGTAAACTCTTAACTTTTTCGATAAACAAGGCTTGAAGAAATAGTTGATATAATCAAACAAAATTACTCAATTATTGTTGCATATATGACATCCAAAGATTTCGACATTTTGTAAAATATAATCCCTAATGTAACGTCAATATACCAAGATTTCGTGATTACTCTCAAAGAGTTGCAAATCTGGCTTCATACATTCCTGGACTAGGGAGAAAACGGATTCTGATATATATATCAACCACCATATCGTTTTTGAGTAATTATCTCTCTAACCAGGAAAATAAAAATGTTCCTCAGCCAATCTACGAATACTTATATGTTAAAAAATGTGGGAAGTAATTTAGAACAGGGATTTTCAAATACTATGTACTGATTTACTAAAACTTTAGAAAAATATACAACTCAAGAAACATAAGAATGACCAAAATCTAACAAAATATATTTTCTGGTAAACATGACTTGAAAAAAATTGGGCTGCATAAGTGTCCAAACCGAATAAGTATTTAATTTCATGTATCCGTGCATTCAATGAGAAAATTTTAGAATATTTTTTTTTTCTATAAATTTGTATATCATCAAATTACAATGTTCCAACAAAAAAATACTTCTGTAGATTTTAAGTATATCCCTTAACCCAATATTATTAATGCTCTTTTAATAACACACATAGTTAACTGGAAAAAAATTATTAAAAAATGTACTTCATTGCATGATAAATATTTAAACAATCATAATAATTATGCCATATTTTAATATTCTTCCTGTTTGCTCTAGTAAAAATCCATTAAAATTCTTAAAATACTTGTAAATATATAAACACCCAGAAACAAAAAATTATTTTTATGACAGAATCTAAATAACATGAGTTCAGGACTTCAACAAAATACAATTTATTAGTCATAAACTCATAAAAATCCAGGAATCCATTACTTTATACTAATATTGAAAATTAACTAAGTGACATAATTTTTATATAACGTAGCGTGTATTCTATAAAAACTAGCTAAAATATAAGAGTATGTGTTACTCCTAGTATTAAAAACGCCCAAAGTAGTAGGGCTTATTGCTGTTGAAAGACTTCCAAACATACTCAATGATATCAATTTTTAAACTTCCAAAATTGACAAAATCTAAAACATGTATTTTTGAAGACAATTACTAAAAAAAAACAGATATAATTCCTTATCCAATAAAAAATATTATATTATTTTTTAATTATTATGAGTAGTATTATAAAAAACAAATGAAAATATAAAATAAAACCATAGAGAGACGGAACATGTTAAATTAAATATGTATATATATATATCCATCTCAGTTTGGTCTTAAAAATGCATTTTTACGGTACTAGGAAAATTGCCATGGGAAAAATTGCCAGTGGAAGATTGCCATGAAGAAAGTTGCCAGGGAGGAAATTTCTCGTATTTTGATCAAACTTCATGATGAATAAAAACACGTTATTAAGTTGTTTAATATTATTTATGACAAATGTCTAACCGTATTTGCTTGTTCCATCCCCAAGGGAGTACCTTCAAGTGTGATAAAAATTATTGCAATGCAATTTAAGAGAGGAGGAATAAAGGTCAATTAAAAATGTTTTTACTTATCTCTAATTCTAATTGGTCTAAAATTTCGTGTATTATGGTGGAGCTTATTTCTTATTATTGAGAAATGTTCAGCTCGGAGGGTCGCAATTTTTTTATTTTTGTTGAAATACATGATATAAAAATTTTATGTGATCAAATTCAATGCATGTTGTTTGACACAACAAATTCAAATACGGGTAAGACTACTAGAGCATGTCTTCTTCTTGAGAAAAAAACTAGAAAATAACCTGTTATTTATCGCATGCAGACAACATATTATTGAACTAATCATAAGCATAGCATTTGAGTATAGTTTTGGATCTTTTTATTTGATGTTCAAAAGATTTCAAGGAAAATGGCCATCAATTTGAACAGCTATGTATTTTCTAGTCTCCTAGAAGATGTACAACAACAGTCCCTTGATTATGCGAAGAAATGTATGGAAACAAATCTTCCTTGACACAACTATAAAGAATTCCTTAAGCTGGTAATTATATTCCCTGGTGATGTGCAATCATGAGGTGAAATATTTATGTCACCTGGTGCCTATGTGTTTTAAAAGATTATATTGCCCTAAAATTTTGATATTTTGATGGCAATTCTAATAGACAGATTATGCAATATTTGTTTTTATAGTAGAAGTGTATCTTTAAGCCTGGATGTCTGCTCCTCAAGTCATAACTGCAACGAATAATGTCAAAATTTAATAATATCCTTAAATGAAATTCAGATATAACGAAGTCAACATCAAAAAAAAAAAAAATCAAGCACTTATGGTACTTGTTCGAGAAACTTATTGTATTTCTCTAATTGGCAGTCCATTAAGTTTAAAATCAAAAAGACGAATCATGAAAGTGCAAATTTGAGTAATGAAATCCAAGAAAGGCCGTTATTTACTCTCAATGAGTTAAAAATACGCTTGGAATATTTCACAGCAAAAAAATCAAAGCAACGGTTTCAAAGTCTGCGACTCAAAGATAGATTTTTTGAGACAGATTCTTACTTATGAAATGGTTGAGATGCCTACTGACAAGCTCTTGATTATAACATTCATTACAACGTTGTTAATTATCCTACTGTGCGTAGAGTTGATCTCCTTAAGGAATATAATGTTCTACTAACATTTGATGAATTGCAGCTTTTATTCCTTATCCATATGGTCAAAGATCATCGAAGCTTATATGTCCTTGATTCAGGAAAAATATTGTTTTTAAATTGTAATTTAAAAAACCACGTGTAATAAAAATTACTTCGTATAACTTGATTGCCTTTGATTCAAAATTTAGATTAATAATAAATTAGGAGAATATATAAGTTTACTCGTTGAAAAAAAATGCCTGCCCTTAATAAAATGTGTCTACAATGTTAGTTTTCAACTAAAACTAGCCCATAATAGTTCTTAACCAGGAACTGACGAATTGACATACAGCAAAAACTGGAAGTGATGGGAATTATTATTCTAATTGATTACTTAGAGCAAAATGTAATTATAAAAAATAAAAATATTTTTGATTGCTAATTTATTTAACTTAACTTATTGTATTATAAGATTTGTTGTAACACAAAGTCAACATATGGTATTTAGGTGGAAAAACTCATTTTTGAAGAACAATTGTAAAATTTTCAAACTTTGGAGTCGTTCAACTACTTTTAAATTTTTCTCAAAACTGTTCAAAATTTATATACGATGTTTTTCATCAAAAAGGAAAAGTTTGTGACACTCCAACCTCAACATTTCTCAAAAAAAAAAAAATAAGCTCCACTTTATTGTATTAGCCTAATGAAGTTTTCATGAATTTGTTTTCAAGTCTTTTTGACTAAAATTAATGAAATTTAATTTAAAAGAATTTAACGTTTCGGACAAGATTATTTATATTTCTTTACCTTGAACTAAAAACCTAAAATATTAATTAAAACCATAGTCCATATTATATATTTGAACGACTTCAAGGTTTGAAAATTTTACGACTTTTCTTCAAAAATGAGTTTTTTCACCTAAATACCATATAATAACTTTGTGTTACAAGTGTTAGGTAGTGTCAAAGGGTCCGCAGAGGTCGGTCAGAGGGACTGTAGTACCTCTAAATAAAATTATTTTTGTCTGTATCACACCAAAATTATCAGTTCGATATAAATTCTTAGTTTACTACCAATGAGAAAAATGAGTATTGAAATGAGTATTCAAGTGTGTAAAAATTATACCAGCAATTAAGCAGTATTCAAGCGAGTAATAATTATAATTTATAATTCTTTGAGTTGGTTTTTTATATGCTCGAAAATATTGGAGCAAGAAAATTCAGCTTGAAGCACATCACTAGAAAATACTATACTTTTGGCATTCTGTAAAAATTTAAAAAGCAATGAATTATTCAATAGCCCACAATAACTGCTTTTAAATGATAAAAAGTAAATGTACATCTATAAAAAATGGTCTCTTTTATTATAATATTTTTTGCACAACATTAATATAACGATTAAGAAATGTTGTATTATTTTATGGTAATAAATTTGGTTTATGTTTCATTTATATCAATGTCTTTATTTTTTTTATAACATAGAGTAGTGTCCTTAAGTATACCCGAATGGATCTTACCTCTTAATAATTAATATTCACGGGCTCACAATGTAAGTTTACACTCCCATTATACTTTATCTTTCTATCTCGAAATTGGAGACTGCGTAAGTGAAAAGTTGAAATTAATTTATTGCAAGCTCCCAAAAATAATAAAATAAATTTGTCAAGTTATTTATATAAACAAAATATGTGGATTTGAAATAAACTTGCACTGACATATACTAAATAATTTATAAATCAAACATAGCATATTTGATAATACAAACTTGTATTTAAAATATTTTGTGTATCATTATTGAAATCTAAGGACAGAGATCGATGGAAAAAAGAAGATATTAATATACAAATGATAAGATTGTATTAATTTTAAGAATTATTCATTGTATTTCTTAATTCATAGATGTTGAAAATCTTGGGTGAGAAGTAAATGTTATCTAGATTCCGTAAGTGTACCATAATATGGAGCTCCTTTTCTATTTCTTATTCTATATGTGCTGGAACTTATCAGAGTAAATTATTTCTTCCATTTGACAGAGAATAGTTACTACATTGAAAACATTTGGAGAATTGGGATGTTTTTATTGCGAAATTTACTTTTATTATCCTGGCTTTCTTCTATTTTTATCACGCAGAGCTGTAAGAACTGGTTCTAGGACAATTGTCAAAAAAGATTAGTGCTGAAAAACAATTGGGCAAATTATATTTCACAGGAAGGACAACATGTCGAACAGAAATTTCGTCAAAGGACAACTTACCGAATGTACATTTTGGTTAAAAGACAATTTACCGAAGGTACTTTTTGCCAAAGGACCATTTGGGACGTTTTGGGCAAAAATTATATTGAAATTATACGATTGTGTATTTTAATTCAATTGAAAATGATCGTATGACAATAGGTCTTTTTTTAATATAGTATACTCGTTTATGTCATATAAGCTCATTTAACAATTGTATTTACTGTAACAATATCTATTTATCATGGGAGCATTTAAATTGGATTAAAATATTCAATCATAAATCAAAAAGTTAAGTATAATTTTTTAGTTAAATGTCCCAATGGTCCATTGGTAAAATTTCCGTTTGCAAATTAGACTTTGGCAATTGGTACATTCAGCAAATTGTCCTTCGCTAAAATCATTTTTTAAACTATTCTGGCAATTAACACTTGTGTGGATCGTGAAAGTAGATGAAGGTGCTCATTATAAATTTACACACTAATACTACAGTGTAAGGTATTCTTGAAAAAATGGTACTGTAATAATTCATGTCAGATAAAAGAAAAAGTTGTAGTTGATGTAATCTACTCCTACTTTAATCTAAGTCCACAGATCGACTCCAAATTATTAGAATATCTTGAAAAAGTCGCCCATGAGATATAAAAATGCTGATTGAATAATAACAAGTTTGCATAGATATTTCATCACTCCTTAAGTATAAGAAATCAATCCTTTGTCATATGTCTATTTGACCTACATCTTAACCTTTTCAATATATACTAAGTTACAAACATGAATATCGAATGCTTATAAATATTTAACAAGTCAACAAGTATAATTATTGTAATTTCCTATGGAACAAATAGGTATATTGACATTGTATTTTATAAATAAACATTCTTACGCAAACATAGATATATTTTTCCTTCTTCATGGCAAAACAAATTAATCAAAAATTCTGAGAAAGCCCTCACCCCAAATAGAAAATTCTGCTTTAAATGAAAGGTTTGCTTTTCGACGAAAAAGTATAGAAAGGACCAAAATATATAAGCTTATATTTGTGCTTAATCGGTACAAAATTGGTTTGTTTAATTGACAACATTAATAAGAACTGTAAAAGTAAAAAATATTAGAACTGAATATCACAAATATAATGATTAATTCAACATATCGATTTAAATATTAATGACGATAAGAAGAAACTCATCCATCTAAAACAAGAACAAAATCCAATCCCCCCCAAGAGAAAGAAACACAGATAAACAAATATATCCAAATTCATTATTTGTCATTCTCTTCGTATGGTTACAAAAATTATTTCAAGATTTTGTAGAGTACAAGAACTTTGAGCTGTCTTTTTGTCATGTTTGATAGAAAAAATAAGTTTAAGTAATGAAAAGGAACAGAACAATTAATTAAAGACTAGTTTTTATATATTTAGTCAATAAAATACAAAATATTTATTTACTCTAAGCTATATGGAATCAATTACTATTAATGATATTTTTGAGTTTACACAAAAATGACGGAACTTTGAGCCCTCCCAGAGCATTTTTGGTATGTAACACGATTTATTTTTCATGAAAATGAGTGACTTAACGTAATAAAGTTGGAATTTTCATCTAAAATATTGATTTAAGATTAAATCAATTAGTATTGGTAAGCAAATATCTAACCAATAAAATATTATCTCGTTTTAACTACAGGGGGAGGATAATACCTATAAATCACTCATTCTAATTAAAATCTTGTAGGGATGTATCTCCCATGGGATATTTAGGCTACTATTCTGCCCTTTTCAGGCAAAGCAAACTAATTTGCATTTTCGGTAATGTTGATAAAGTTGATTTTGACTCATGTTTTATTTTTAATCTCCTTCATGGCGGACATTATAATATTTAAATCTTTATTACTGAATTCAGGACCTATTTTGTACCTATTTGACGACCTTTTATCCTCAATCAAATTTTTGGAGCCAATTTTATCAACATTATACTACGTATCGTATACAATTTGATATGTGTATTAAGTATTTATTAATTTTTATTGTTTATTGATTATGCACCACAAAAAAAAAGTGTAATTTTAATTATGAATCCAACAAAGTCAATAATTTCTATTAATGCATTTCTACCTATAAACTATTGACTTTTCATTATACGTTTTTCCACTTTTTAGTCCAAGTGATGAATTTATTGATAAGATTTATTAATTGTCTTAATACAGAAAAAATGTATTCATTTAATTCATAATGATTATTTAATAGGAAAAAAAGAAATGGATCAAGAACATTAAAATGTCTTCCTATTGACACTAATGGTGTCTATGCAGAGTGAACAAAGCTGTCTGTGCCACGATAAAATTATTTTTATAATGCAGTTTTCTCTCTAACCTGATATCAGATTTAAAAATACCAGGTTCTGAATGCTTGATAGACTCTAATGTATTTTTTCCTCTGAATTACCTCAAGACTCAATTGCAGGCTATATAAAAGGCCTAAAGAGCGAACAGGCATTCACAACTTGATCCACTAGCAAATCCTGGAATTCCATTTTTATTCGAGCGATAATTTCCCCTTTGGTGTTGCAGGGGATTCACTTGGTTTGTCATTCGATCACACCCGACGTACAAAAAGTGCCAAAAAGTCCAAAAATCAGGGGAGAGGAAGGTGTCAAAATTGCATTGGAGACATTTGATACTTTTTTTCTAGGTGTGTGAGGGATCTGAGTCCTGCTGCCACATGCAAGGTTATTTTAGAACAAAATTGCCAGTTCCAGTTTATTAGGATTTTTGACATAAGTATTTTATTTGTTTGCGGCATTAGTCTAAATAATCGCTGTCTGATAATAGGAACCAAGCAATTAAACATATGTGAGAATATAGCAGAATAATTTTTAGCCAATATTATGATCTACCTCTCCAAAATGTAGATTACCTAATCAATGTGATATATTCAAAATAACTAATCAATTAAGATCCATGAACCGTATATTATAATATAACATTAATTGTTTAATTGAGACACGAGTCACTTATTCTGAGGTAGTCCAACCCAATTTAGTAAGTATTGTATGGAGGCTGTCCATTTCCGAGTTGCTTCAACTCATAACCTTCAAAAATTAACAAAATTTCGTGTTGAATCATAAATAACTGTTCTGGAACTCCTATCAGGTGCTCATACGAATATATGAAGTTTGACTGGATAAACGCGACAATTCTCCTTGAAGCAATGTTGATTGTTAATGTGTGGATCCTAATCTTGAACTCTCAGAAGTCATTCGGACGAAAATGTTTTATTTAGGGAAATATATGAAAAGACTAAAGAAGAATCTTTATCCAGATACATTACCACACCCAATGGTTTATTACACAATCAAATCGATATATTATGAATAATTATTCAAATGAAAACTCAAATTAATTCATTTATAAATTGAAGATTATAGTATTAAATTAATTGATAAACAAAATTATAAATAAGACAATTAGAGAAATCTTTAATCATTGAATCAATGAGAAAATGGATTTAGCAATAACGGAGTGCTAAATTGTGAGTATTTAGCTCCTTAATCCTGGAAGAGCTAAGCGTTTTGTATTCTGACAAAATAATAAGCTGTCAAGACGCCAAACACCTATTCTAAAGAAATCAAAGCTATTTACTTCCTTTTTTATTTATAAGTCGAACCAAATCAAACATGAATCGTCCAAGTTCGTGAATGAAGCCTTTCTCAACAAAGATCATAAATTGGATTTTGTAGAACGGTATTACAAAGGTGTCGTATGGATGGTGTATTAGGTAATTAATAAATGAAACCAAAGAATGTATAAAGCTAGAATATGAACATCATCCATTGGAATACAAATACAAACTCTTGATTGTACAAGTAATTAAAGGATTTAGAGTTTGAGACGATTCCACTGTATACCATACTTGGTTAGTTAGAATTCGAGTAGATATTTAACGGCACATCCGATATTGGATGTATTCCCGAGACGGAGTTGGAGACACTGATATGATCCTTTATAAACTATATTAATACGCCTAAAGAAAAAGGATTCTTAATTTTCTTTTTCTACTTGATGTACCCTGTGTCTGTTCCTCTCTCTATTCATTCTCATAAAAAAATAAGAAATTTTTTGATCTCAAGGATAACCAAATAATCAGGGATTCCCTAGCGTACAAAAGTAGGTAAGTTGTACTTAGAATTTTATCCATCCAAAAGTAAATATTCAAAGCAGTATTTGCAATGGTATATATAATTTTCTCTTTTATGTTTACTATTTCATAGTGTCCCAAATTAGGAAACCTGATTCGAATAACGTCCAAAATTATTTTTTTTAGTTTGAAACTTGTTTAAATACATACATTTTGGGTATTTTTTGAATGAGTTTTTATATCATTAATAGTTCCTCTTAATTCGATGTTTTCATGAAAATATTCTGTTACAAACTTTTTACTAACATATTTTAAATGTGTATATTTAAAAATATCTTGGTTATAACGCACAATGCTTATATAATTTACATGAACGTAAACACCTCTTCGATGGGTCCTACGATGCTTAACTTACCCTACATAAATAATGTGATGCAATTAACTTTTAAGAAAAGTTGTGATAAAACTATTCTTATTATTAATTGATACGAAATTTCGTTTTTAGTGCTTCGATTAGCGTAGTAAAGTCCTTGAAATCATTTTTTTTAAAGTGACCACATCAAAAAGCCAACCAATAAAGGTACCAGTATCTGTACTGAAATATTAGTATCTTGGTAGTTCTAAAAACGAGTTATAAAAGTGAGAAAACATTAAATAGAACATCACAAATACATTAATTAATTTAACCCTTAGCATAATATAACTGGCAACTTCTGCTCTAGGAGAAACCTAGTCTAGAACTAAATCGCCACTGAGATGAAATAACTTCTGCAATGCGTTTAACTCACAAACACAAAAATACCTTATGTATTTTGTTGTCACCTATCGATTAAATCGTCTCACTTAATACGTCATAGCAAATTTCCAAATTATTTATTTTCGATAAATAAACGAAGTAATTATTTTGCTTACATATTGATTCGTAGATAATTCCTCACTCCTTAACAAAAAATAATTTAATATTATAAACAAAAAATCACGGAAATTTTAGACTGTTCCACGGCATCTTTGCTAAAAATTTATTAATGGTGAATGAAAATAATCGACTTCACGTTATGAAGTTTAAATTTACATAACAAATGGGCGGAAAAGTTCCGTAATCCAGAGATAGTTGCTACTATTTTTTTTTTTTTTATTAACCTCATTTTCAGTTTGTACGAACTTTCAATAGACACCTTTCAAAATGTCTTATAAATTTGTTCTTTGATTTGTAAGATATTGTGGTAAATGTTACGCTACTTTTTTATTTACAAAACAATGGATGAAAGACAATTTTATATTCTAATTTTAAATTACTTTTTGCTAGAAAATATACGTTTCAAGCTTAGCAATAGCTTATAAAATGTTATGGGGTCTCCACTCCATAAAGTCCTTAATACTAAAAGTAAATATAAATATATATTTTTTAAAACCCAATTTATTACGAAATAATAAGTGTTGTCTTTGTTGAGACTGAGACTTTTTAGGCCATATGTAATAAAATATTGATTAAGAATCAAATTATTTATCAAATGGTATTACTATGATTATAGTTATTCTATAAAATATTCAAATTATCAATTTTTAACTCTTGAGGGAAGATTGTTCCTACGTACCATTCCTTTTAGTTAAAGTTCTAAAAGAATATATTCCCATACTGATATCCAGGGGTTTCCATTCTGCCTATACAAGTCAAACACAATAACTTTTATTTTCAAAAGAAAGTTGACTTTAGGTTTACTCATTTGTCCCCTACAACAAAAGATAGTATCCAAAAACGACCGCACCAAATGGATGAATTGCCTTGCCAACGAATTCTCCGTAGCAGCTACGACCATCAAGAGGGCGGTGAAGGGTGACTTGGTATTGTCCCCATACACGAGTACACCACACTTCCTTCTGACCGACGTCATAAAGGCCAGGAGGCTTGAAAGACCATGTTTTGCGACTCACACATATATATTTTTTTATTCTATACGACGTCCTCCTTCACAAGCAATAACAGACACGATACGACAAAAAATAGATTGCCAGTTTTTTTGACATAGTATGGCATGGCTAATATATAACTAGCTGTCATGATGGGAGCTCGGAACAAATCCAAATGTGGATACACAGTGGAATAGTCATTTTTCTCAAAGATAACCTCAATTACAAAGTCATGGCTGGAAGAAGGATAACAGTAAGACTTTTGGTTTCTGCAGAAGTTTTGGATGTTCCAGACTGTATTGGGGTGGCGAGTTTTTAATATACTCATTGATGTTGTAGGTAGTCCCTCTACAATGACAATGTTCTCTTCAGCCTTCTCAGAATTGACACTAGCACGGAGGAGATCGCACCACTGTTATCTTTATTTGCTGTTGCACATGGGATTTCAACCAACTTTATTTTGTTTTATTTTAGTTTTTGTTTGGCTCCATAATAAAACCTCGCTATTAAAATAACGGGGATTAAATTGTATTTATTAGATTCTCGAAATTTTGTGTATCCTATATCGAATATATCTTGTTTCTGGGGAGGGTTTCCTGAAAATGATGGTACTTAAATTTGTGCATAAATTATTAATTTTGATTAAATATAAGTTACTTTTTTTCATTAGTTGAAGTAATGTTGAAAATTACTTTTTTTTTCTTTTTGTAAGATATTACTTTGTATATTAAAAGTATAATTAAGATCAAAGATAAATAAAACTACGTTTAACAACTTATTTCCCTTTAAAAACTATATAAAGAGAATTGATAATAATCCTTATGAAAAATTGTTAACTCTGAAAAAAGAAAAAGTAAATTATTTCTGTATTTCAAAGGAATTCTTTAATACTTATAAAAGTTACAGAAAAACATAGAAAAACACAAAAGAATTTTTAATGATACAAAGGAAAGAAAAAAAACAATCAAGATAAATTTTAACGAGTTAATAACTATTTACTTGTTAATTAAGAAAGCTGATATTGTTTCTTTTTATAGTTAACTTGAATTTACAAAGAGGATAAATCCTTATATTATTTTTTCCTAAATTTTTATTATATTTTTATCTTTAAAAATATCAAAAAGTTTTTTTGTATTTAAACATTATTTTTACTGATATTTTTTAACAGTTAAACTACTTATCAGGATCACTCTACAATTAAAAGCAATCATTTTGACTGTATTTTTTTGGTTAGTGTTATATTTTGCTGTAGTTCATATTTGTAAATATTATATTGTTAATTTATGTCGACAGATTTATTTTCTTTAAATGGGGAGGCTTACCCTGTTTGTGTCGATACTCTATCAGGTTACATAGTTATGAAGGAGTATAAAGAGGATCCTAACACTGATCAAATTACTCAAAACGTTTTTTAGATGATTTAAAGATTTTGGATATCCTAAGAATTTTAGATTAAATTAGGATAATGTTTGTACATGTAATAAATTTCAAAATTTTCTACCAAAAAATGGAATTATTTAGGCACTTTTGAGTCCGTATTACCCTGAAAGTAATGGTATGGCAGACGCAGCTGTGAATAATAGGAAAAACTTTCTTGTTAAGTGCAACACATAAACAATCATCTCTGATTAATTTCGTGACAGATTGTTAGAATACCGCCATACGTATCAGTAGTGTGGATATTCACAATAAAATTGTGTATGGCAAGAATTTGAGATCCCATATTCCTACCCTCAACTATACTATGATGAAAAAATTAGACAATTACAATATAACAGAGGCATTGCAATTAGTGAGATAAAATCAAAAAAATATTATAATAAACACTTGAGATATGTGTTTACCAATACTGGAGGTTTGAAGAACAGTGTGGATTCAAAGTTCCGTTTCAAAGAAGTATAGCAATATTGGAAAAATCATAAAACGAAGTAATAGAACGTATCAAATTCGTCATGATGGTGGAAGAACTCATTGGATAAGAAATTAGAAGTTTCTACGTTTGTTTGATGAACAAGAGAACAAAAAAGGCTGTGGGGAAGAATGTGAAAATATTTATTTTAAAATGAAAATGAGAAACAAGCCGAAGAAACAGATCATGTTTTGTATATAGTGTAGGATTGTTCGAGGAAAATGGATTGTTATATATTGATGTGGGTCTTATTTATAAATATTATGTGTATAAATATATTATAGGTACAAAAAGATCGTGTAAAGTAATAATAAAGTGTACAGTTTTAATATAGACCAAGATGAATCTTAAATATTATTATATTTAGTCATTATAGATCCTTGAAATTGTAGTAGTATCTGCTATGTATTTTTAAAATCACAGGACTGGAGATTATTTAGTTCGTATTCGACAATTCACAAATAATATTTAAGTTTTCATTTTGTGAAAGAGGACACTTCTGGAATATTCTTTCTTTTCACAGCGGCAATACCAGAATAATCAATCATGTTTTCAATATAATTGAATCCAGTAAAACAGATAGTTCACTTCTCAGGAAATAAATTATAATCGACAACAGCTTAGGAAAAGAAAAGTAATTCTTCATCCTGCCAACTTAAAAAAACAAAACAGGGATTTTCATTTCAATATATGTACATTGTTAATCTGATAACTAAGGACTACTTTTAACTGCATCCTGATCAATAAGGAAATCAAGTAGAGGTATAAAATTTTATTTAAAAGTTTTTATAGGTAATAAAAAAACATTCAGTGGGTTTGCAATTCTTGCCAGTCATTCGCTCGATACAAGGCCTAAAGGATTTGTAGATCCTGGACACGTCCATGTGAGATACTTTGTTCCATTAGTTGATAATGGAAGCCTTCGAGGAGTCGATGCTGACGTGTGAATTAGCAGAGATTTCTAACTCCTCCTACAAAAGTAATCCATAGAATTCATACAGTGGGAGTTAGAAGGCTAGGTTCGGGGGATGACACTTTATCTTCTTTAAACAAGTTTTGTGTCGATGGGGCCTTGTGAGAGGGAGTTGAGTCTTGTTGAAACAGGAAGTCGACCCCATTAGCCTCAGCTTTCATCCCTTGGTATCACTTGGCCAGACAGGTGTTTACAGTACCTGTCAGTTCCCAACTTCTTTTATTACTCAAAGTAGATTGGGAAAGGACACTGCTGTTACTCCCAATGCCCCCAAGGCTCGTGATGTCTACCGGAAACTTGGTTATAAAAATGTGGGGAAATCTAACCCTCCCCGTAGTCAACCATCCGCCGTTCTTGATGTTGTGGGATCTGTTAACAGTCCATTCCCTTCATCCCAATAAAATATGATTCGGTTACAAAGGGACTTCAAATCATTCAGCAATTTTCATTTGTAGGTAGCCTGGGTTGCCTTCATTTTGTCTGTGAGGATACCTTTTTTATATTTAGAAGCGGTATGACTGCATCCTCAGGTCAGTGTTTATGGCCTTGGAGACTATTGCATGGCTTACTTTGTGCTTTTTGTCAAGAACGTTAATCGGAGTCCCAAGGAATAACTTAAAGAACGTTTTAGGTCTACCAGGAATACGGAAGTGTGTTTTTTTATCTCTTCAGGACTTGTGGGATTTTCTATTATATGCCCCTTCCTCTTGGAGCGGTTTTAGAAGCCGTAGACTGTACTCTTTGGAAAACTGACTATCTTTTTGATGTATGGTAGGTTTTGTCCCACGCAAGCAAATACGATAATGGGGTTCCTCCAGATCTCCAACATCGTCAATTTTTGTTTTAACTTAAATCTTACACTACTAACCTAAAGTAAGGCTCAATCTCTTACTTTAAAAATTCAAAAAAAAGAGTTAAAGGTTTTTCTTAAGGAGTTAAAGATGGTTCAGATTTAACTGAACGACCTTGTTTACATATTGAATAAATAAATCACCGTAGCTCATTGACAACACGATTAGGAGAAGTGATTCTCTTGAACTTAACACATTAATGCCAATAATTATTTACATCAAAATTTCAGGTAATTGTTTTTTTTTGTTTGTCTCATAGTAGTAATTCATTTGAATTCGTTCAGATTAAAAACAAAATACTACTCATTCATTTACCTTGTAGACACTTATTTAAATTATCTTTGTATATTTTTTTTTACAAAATCTAATCTAAGTCTTAAAGTAAAAAGAGATAAATAAAAAATTAATTTAATTATGAAGACGTAAGTATACAAAAAAAAAAAATAATAAAAAAAAAATAAGCTACTAAGTCGTATTTTAGTTTTTTTAAATATTATTATTTAATTAAAAAATGCATTGAATCTCTGTCAATTTAAAACTCTGTTTTGTTAATTGCAAATTCTTGCATGCAAACAATTTTAAGAAAAATACAATTACGTGAGTGACGTGCAAATGTTCTATTAAATAATAATTATATTTAATTTAGCTCATAAATATTAGATTCAAGAAGAGTTGAGTTATACTAGGCAAAATTTAAATATATGGTGAATTTTACTAACGAGCAAAACATTTTTGCCGTGTTTATGGATTTCAATTAAAAATATATTCAATTTAAATTAGTATATTATGCATAGTTTAAAATAATATTATTCACCAGTATGTTAAAAAATAAATCAAAAATAAGCATGATCTTCCAGACTATTTGAAGCATGTATTGGAGGAGAGAATCTTATTTGTCATAACATTTCATTAGATCAGCTACAAGCAGCTATGAGGGGGGGGGGGGAGAAATTTAGATATATTTAAAGACATGGTTAATAGTTTCCTTGACTATTATTTAAAATTATATTCCAGTACAAGAAGGACGTATACTTATAGCTCCACAACAAGTACTCTCTATTTTTTAATTTGTTTCATACTTTAAAAAATATCTCTGGGTAAAGTCCTACTTTTTATCCACGGCCATTAACTTCATTTCATTCTGTTTTTGTCTGAATTAATAATTTCTTCAGAGTCTTTATCTTACTCTTGTTTCATCGTGTTTCATTAATATCATCTTATTTACCTTCCAAGTTGTTATCTCCTGCCTTTTCCTCTTCCAACTGCTCTGCTCCTCGAGTCGCAGTTTTGATCCATTTTTATACTGACTTATCATCCTAAGTCTTAGCAATCCCCAATAGCATTTTTGTAAAAAAAAATTAATATTACTACATCCCTTTTTGTTAGGTTTAAAAAGCAAAAAGTTCGTGCATCGCCTCGTTTAGTTAGGGTATTCCATCAAAAAAATTGTTTTGCCTAAAAGATGCATGCGTTGGCAGGTTTAACCGGATTTTCTTCTAAAGTTAAATTTGAATCAATAAGTTTTGCATTCATAAACTCTTTGGTTGTAATCCTCTGTCAAGTGACTTCTACAATGATTAGTTTATGTGTTTATTGTGACCTTGGAGATTTTTCGATTTTATTGACTTTTTCTTTATTTTTTTTCAAAATATGACTTAAGCAACTCTGAACAAAGGTGTTTGGCAGTATTTCTGATTCATTTATTTTTAAATGTTTCTTTCATTGGATACACAGAGTTGCACTGATTCAGTATTTGTAAAATTTATAAAATTACAATTACTTCAACTAACCTAGGAATCTTGTTTAAAATCCGTAAACATAAAGAATATTTTTTTCTCTATTAATCACCTGGGTACGAACCTATGTACATTGAGTTCAAGGGAATTATTTATCAAGAGCACATTTTCCATGAGCTACGACGATTGCATTCTAAATTTTAATTCTACTTTACTTATTATATCCGTAAATTTGTTCATAAAAACGAGAAGGCACAAAATAACTTAATGTGGCCTTTTGTGCGATACAAAAGATGCTTGGCCTGTCCCTGTAGCAGAAGTAATAGCTTAGGAAGGAAATGAACAAGATTTTCTTTCGTAGTTATCTTCTTTACTCAAGTCTATAATTTCCAATTTTGACTCCAAGAAAAAAAATCATCTATATCAATGGTTAAAAAAAGGACATTTAAGACAACAAGCGACGTAATGATCGAGAAACTGAAGTAATTTTCAAAAGAATATAACAAAATTATGTAGTATCAGCAAAATCAAGCACTTTAACGCACTTTAATTGGAACCTTTGATACAGACTATTGACAGAGGATGGTTAGCAATATATGAAGATTGAGTTACTAAGGCAGAAAGGAAATCTTAGATGCGTCTTACTACACACATCAGAGAATTGATGCAAAAAAGCGATGATGTTACCTAGCAGAATATTGACAGGAATAAATTTGGATAAAAAAAGTTGATGTGAAAAAAGGGATCTATGTCAGAAGATGTGGCATAGTCAAAGTCCACAGTCAATACAATAATACGTTCTACTAAAGGTAATTTTTGCAAGGTTCCGTGTGATCTATTTGAGCACGCTGTGAAAAATATATATTGCAAATGTCGATAGACATAGTGAATGGATGGAAATTAGAATGTGGAGATCAGATCCCAGAACATTACAAGTTATAAGTCTACTCAATAGTATCTTTGGGATTCCTAACAAAATTGCAAGGGATGGTAAACTGGAATTTAGCTCGAGTGAGTTAAAGTTGTTTTTATTGACGTCAAATATTGAACACCGAATGTCATCACAAGACTGGAAAAGTATAGAAAACATTGGAATAATAGGTCTCATTCTTTTGAGGAAGAGAAGAGTAGGTTTTGATTAAATAAAAGATTGCTAGTCTATGAAAAGACAATGAAGTAGAAATGGATAGATTATTGAGATGAAACCATACAGTAAATATTTCATTAGTATGTCAAATGTAAGAGTTCTTGTCTGTAATCTACTACATTTAAGATTGATCATCAGATCTGGATGATGTTGACTATTTTTTATGTAAGTGTTATTGGTGCATTATATTCAGTTATAATGAATCATTATTTTATACCCAGAAGGAAAATGTGTGGTATTTATGTTATTTTATATATTCTTAATAATTATTGGATGTAACAGTGACGTCATGATAGAAAGTGTGAGGATTAATAAAGATTCACTTAGTTATGATACAATAGCCTGAAAAAATCAGCTCAATATGTCCAATGAATAACTTTATATATTTATGGTTTAAGTTTAATTACCAAATTATAGGGCTTAATGACATTTCAGAACAAATTACTGGTATTTACTGGGATCACAATTTATCTATGCTGCCACTTTGGTGCACTCTCTGGAGCAAACACAAGCACTAAGGCAGCTGATTTTTTGTTTTGTTAGATGCTTGTTTAAAAACCGTACGAGTTCCTTGTCCCAAATATTTGGAAAATGCATCAAGCCCTCCTTGGACTCTGCACCTGGAACAACAACACCTGTTCTTGCAGTTAAGATATAATTTAAGGCACCTAAAGGACTTAGCTCCTTTCCATATCTCCAAAATAATTATCCATATCTCCAAAACAATTTTATCTTGTTGTACCGATGGATTTTTTTTTGTGTGTGGTGCAATCGAACGCAAACCAACCGAAACCCCTGATTCCCCAAAGAAGAACTTATTCGTAAGATCAAGAAGTAATTCCAAGATTTGCCAAAATTTTAAACAGCAAAAGCCTACTTTTACTTTTGGCCTTGTATTGAGACTGCAATTCACAGGGAAGGAGTGATTGTATTATATAAAATCTATCAAAATCTGTCAAGTTTTAAGAATCTGGCATTATTTTCTTATATGTCTGATAAAAATTTGGAGAAAAATATACGTTTGAAAAAATCCTTTACATGACACACATAATTTACATATCCTGTATATAACATCTTGCATTAGTTTATCCTTGAATACCTATATATATTCAAATAAGAAATTAACCAACCAAAATATTCAATCTTCCTATAATATATTCTCCATGGAATTGAAAAAAGCCTTTTATTTTGTATAAATCAAGGTTAACCAACATCAATGCTTGACATTCTTTAAAAAAAATCTAATTGTTTTCCTGCATTGTACGTCCCTCTTGGGGTAAAAATGAGCTCAGAAAATATTTGGATAAAGATCTCTCCACTTCCGCAGAGTGGAATAACTCTGACAATAATTAATGATGAAATCAAGGTGTCTTAGAACACAGTCTACTTTGTCAAGCAGCAATTGGTCAGAAAAACAATAGTGGAGGTAATAAAAATACATCTAGTCAATGTCGATGCGGACTCCTTCTACAGGGTGAGGTGTAAAAAATTTAAAAGCTGTTTTCACTTCTACGTATTCTTATTTTGTGCCATTTTAATGGCAAATTTTTGTATCAAAAGTTGGTAAAGAACAGTTTTCTACACGTTTATGCACTACGTATCCTTCCATTTTAAATGATGCCTTTAATACAGGGAGGAACAGAAGCACAGCTGGTCTTCATGAAGTCCAAGGACAGTTGTTTCCCCTCCTCTGTCACCATGTCCTTCAGGGCATTTAGATTCGGGAGAGAAGTCTTGTTTATAATGGCCTCTGAGACACATCGAACAGCAAAGTCCAGGGGGTTCGGGTTAGGCGTAAACAAGGCCCATGAAGGTCGCGTTGGGTGATGCTAAAGTCAATGGGTTTTGCCTTGGGTGAAGGCAAGGTCCAGGTGGTTAGCCTTGGCCGAAGACAAAGTCCAAAAGTCTGCCGACCAGAAGCCAACCATGATCTGCCTGATAAATTGTGCAACTTTTTGGGCTAGTGTTCCTGGCACTATCTTGGGTAAACACATAGTAGTCGCTGTGGAATGTTGCCTTCAACCTTGGTAAGACATGGTACCTTTAGTAGAGGTATATTTGACTTTGTTATTACAGAAGTAGGGTGCTGTCAGACGCCATAATTCCGAGAACGATGACCGGAGCTAAATTTTGGTCCTGAAGGTTCCCTTGATTGAGGTCTTGATTCAACCGAAAAACAATAATTTCTCCTATTCTGAACAGCGTTCACTGTGAAGATCCTCCAGTCCGAGATTGACTTATGAGTGGAGATATCGCGCACTCTCTGCCGTTTTGCTTGTTTCTTGGACATTTTTGTTCGCACAAAAATATAACAAACATGAAATTAAAGCTAATTGTCACTTCTTTGGAATGGCAAATAGTACAAACTGTCAACTTTTAGAGCTGAGGCTTGACGGCATCGATGAGGATTCTAGTTTTAGGGTACTCACCTTGCAAGGATATGAGCGATGATACTATCTGCAGCTATTTGTTTAGGTCATTGTCGCCTAAAAATGCAGCCACATTTGGATGCAAATAAACTCACCGACTTAGTTAAAAAGAATTATCTGTAGCTTTTCCTACTTCCTATAGAAATGTATGTTATTGTAGTTAAAAATGAAAAAGTTTCCTATTGTCAATACAACACCCAATAAAGCTATAATTTGTTGTGAAAGAAATATATCTTTTAAGATTTTAATGCATACTTTTTTTCTTTTTTGTAAAGAAAATTAATATATTTACATTTGTATAATGTATGAAGGATTTGGAACTTAATATATAATTAATAGTAATTTTATAGTAAATAGGACATTAATTCCGTATATGAAATAAACAAATTAAATTAAAAAAATATTTATTTTAATTAATTCAAAAAGTTGAACGAAATATTTTCATATATATATATATAATATACAGGGTAGACCAGCAAAACATTAACTCCAAGAATAGATTTAGAAATATATCAATAATTAAGTAATTTCAATAATAGCAAAAAAAATCATGAAAACAAAACCTGCAGACAAGGTTTTTGATAAACTTTTTTGACTCCAGTTGTGCTTTATAGACCTGCTGATGGTCGTAGGAGCCAAAGAGAAGTCGTTGGCGAGGTGATTCGTCGTATTGTTAGGATCCTCCTTTATGTTATTCCCAAACATAAAGAGAACTTCGTACATCGAATATTAAATTATGCCCTCCCCTTTCTGACATCCTGGAAAAGTTTTCTTGATTTTTTTTTCAACTTGGCGAACTTACAAACAAGGCTCCGACAAAACTTCACAATGTCTGAATTCTTCATCATGTCAACTCCAGCATCTAGGATATTTAAGATGCGCTGCCTTTTTGCTTAAAAAGGACGACGGAAACAAAATATCAAACCGTAATCACTCAACCTTTTCATAGTAATGAGAAAATAAACATTTATTAACAGGCTACATTTTGCTGCTGGACCCAGTATATATTACTATAAACATAGTAAAAAGTGTAACAAGTCATTTTAATTGCTTAATAAAATGTGATTAGTAATTCAATAAGTTCATATTATAAGTCATAAGTATTATTTTGAATATAAAATTCTTCGGAAATTACTACATTGGATAACTTCTTTTTAGACTGTTTTCTAAAATCGGTGACATCAAGTTGAGTGAATCAGGTATAGTTTTTTGTCAAATTTTGGTAAATTAAATTTTTTTTTTCTAGAGTTTTTACAAATTTGATACCCTTTCTTGGATTAAAATCTTATTTATTAGCGAACTGTGTAAAAATGAAATCCTAAAAATAAAACGTAGTTAATGACATGATAAACAATTTAATTAATCTAATAATTACGTCATTTAAATATGGTATTTTTTTTTTAAAGTAGTCCATCCTTTTTATCCGTAAAGTTAAATCAATAAAATACCTTTTACCAATAATTATGAGTTTGTCGTTTCAACGACAAATACTTTATTCTTCTTATAATAATAAAATTACATTTTTATTTTAAACAAAAACTGTTATGAAATATTTGATATTTTATCTGAATTTGGGAATCAAATGTGTACATACCAAGTTTTGATGAGGTTGCGCATATTATATATAATAATAGCTTACAGACCACAGTCCTCACATTAATTAAAAGAAGAATTACTAGGTCAATAGAAACACCAGGTTAGACTATCATGTAATTAATCTTGCTACAAATTTTAATTTTATGAATTGTACCAATATTTGTTCAAGATTGAGAGAAGTTGACAGAATATCCAAACAATCATAGCCCATGGCGTCAATATAGCTCTAATTTTCAAATTTGATAGATCGTACCAAGTCCTGGGCAAGAGAAATAGGTGTTTTACAAAACACGCAACCACTCATACACTATGACGTCAATAATAAAAAGTGTTGTGGAAGTCAACATTAGTCATATTTGCGTTATGGCATAGTCTTATATTAATATTAACCTTTTGAAGAATCCAAGTAAAACAGTTAATTAAATTATCTAAGCCACAATTAAAAATTGCTAAATATGCTAATGAATCGTAAGCAAGGCCTTTTGAAATAAATTAAGAACTGCACATAATCTGATTTATTCTTGTAGAAACAAACTGAAAAGTATTGATGATAAAATGTAGAGTCAAAATAATATGAAGCCTTTTTTTAATTTTGGTTATAATATATTGTAGTTCACAATGGGAGGATTAAAGAATAAAAATATATTATATTGTCAAATTATACAATTTAATCAAGTTAATTTTTTATATTATAAACGTGATCTCAATTTTTTTTGTAAGGTTTCAAAATAAATTATTTATACTGCTTTTATATTATTATTAATATTTTATTTTTTCTTCTTCTCCCCCCTTTTATTTAACCTTTTTTACAAAAATATTATTTAAAAGTAAAATTTTCTAACAATAAAGCAAATAAATATAATTACATATTAGGTAGAATACACACAGAAAATTTAGCTACCTATAAAACTGAGAAAGAAAGAAAAGAATACGACATAAGTGTATTAAAGCGCCTAGAAAACAAAAGGACTAACGTCACATAATTATTATTCGTTTTCTGGATCAGTAGGTTTGGTAAATCCTTTGTTAAAAAATGTTGAAACGGCCATGCATCGTTTGAAAAGTTGAATTCTTCTCAAAATCCGACTATGAAGCCCATCCAAAATATTTACTACTCTTTTAGTATTGACTTTATGTGAAGTTAGTATATTTATGGACAGTCATCTAGAGACTAAGCCATTCATTAAAGTTCAGAAAAATGTGAATCTTGTTGTCAAAATGGGGCCAAGAAATTAAAAGACTTTGATGTTCAACCTACTTTAAAACCTTTGTTCATTGGTACAATGGGCCTAATATTTACACATTTTCCTAATTTTGAAACGACTTTTTAGAGGGAAAAAGAATTACCGTAAATTACTAAGTATATAATAATTTGTTACGTAAATACATAAATACAAATGCTTTATTTTTATACTAATTGTTAATAATATATACGTAAATGTAATTAATTAATTATAGAAATGGGTAATTCTTGGGTATTTTGAATCCCTTTATTAATAAAAAAAAGATAACCTCCTGGGTATTTTATATAACATCAATTCTTGCTTTCTTTAATCGAAAACGATGTTTTATTAAGGGAATTATAGCATTTCATTATGTGACCGTAATAAACAATTTGAATATTCAGTTACTAGACAAATTTTGACGGAATTGAGTTCAATATGTGTTCTTATCTAAAAATCTTTCTCGTTCTCATAAAAAGATCTACTCAAAAGCAATCTATCAAGAAGTATATAATTTATGAATGTATAAAGACATCTCATTGCGTGCATTGTATATAGATTTCCCTGATTCATATACGAGTGTTGTATAAAGAAGAAAAGAGTTGAATATCTACTGTATAAAATGAATGAAATTTTGCAGTTGTGTAGGTTTACTCATTAAAAAAAAGCAGGAAGTACTTAATAAAATTTATTTATGAATGAATATGACTTTAGATGAGCATTAGAAACGAGCAAAAGTACTCATAAAATGATATTAAAAAAATCTGCATTTTTTATTATTATTTTTTATTCTTGAGGAGAGAACGTCTAACCATTAAGTAAGAAGCTACCTGTGAAAAAACGGAGTGTAACACCAAGGATTTGTTGAGTTGTTGCTATTTTCTTTATTATTAAAGCAAAATGTGTAGCTTTGTCGACGCCTAATAAGTCTGAATAATATATGTGTAACATAATCTTACTTAATTTCAGTCAGTTGTTTAATAATAGACGGTTTTCTAATTTTTAAGTTCATTTTTTTTAATTGATAGACATAATTTTGTCTCAAGTATATATTTTTTTTAATATTTTGATAGAAATATTGTATATACCTATGTTTACAGTATAAGAAAATTACTCAGTCTGAATACACAATATATACAGTACATATAACACAATTAAATTAATATTAATCTTCTACTATACATAAACTAAGCAACACTAATGATTAAATTATTATCATTCATTTGTTGAAATCTTATTGAATCAAATAAGGAATATCGTTTATATATGACAGGATGTTCACAATATAAAGTATTGCTTGACATTTTTCTTAATTTATGACACAACTGTAAATTAACTTTCCTATCTACTATAGATATATATGTATCTTGAGTAGAGAATATGTCTTGTATCACCTTGCTTGATATACATAATTTTGAACAGAAAGAAGTCAAATGAACTTGGACATATTAGACATCAAAAAGAGATATTTAGTCAATGTAATATATCGGGAAAAAAGTAATTTCGTATTATTGGCTTTATTTTAATGCTTTTTAAGAATTGTTTTAATAATTCGAATTTAAGCCAAATATGTCCTATTCTGTTTGATACCTTGTTGACAACGAGAATTCAACTTCATAATGCCCTTCTCGTAAATTCCATTGACCACAAACGTAAAAAACTCAGACAACCAATTTCAACAGACCTCTACTGATGCCAAATTTTTAACCCAAGCGCGTTGGCCACAGACGGGAACAGGTAGTAGTCACATAGTGCCAGATCTGGACTGTAGGGTGGATATACAGGAAAATCCTATCCGAGCTCCTGGAGCCTCTAGCATGTCGTCAAAGATGTGTGAGGCCTGGTGTTGCCATGATGATGTCATGTTGTCTCTAATCACAAATGTTGACCGCTTCTGTTCGATCGTCAGCTTCAAAATGTCGAGTTGTTCATAGTTAAGGCCAAAACTGAGCAAGAAAATAAATTGCTTAAGCCATTATTGATGTATAACACGAACGGAAGGAGTATACTTTGCAAATTATCTTTGCCTCTTCGACGTGTTTTCCGTTTGAGGTAGTAAAACATGGGCATTTTCTTCATTTGAGACATCCATACTCGACGCACGACAATTCACGACTGCACTGTTCAAGCGTTTGTACTATGTCGTATAATCTGATGTGACCAATAATGAACAAGATATACTTGTGAAAATAATAGCGGACAAGTCGAAATTACGTTTTCTCAAAACCAATTTGTACAGGAACATTATTTGTGAACTTGTTGCAATGACACCCTCTAAGCAAGACTGGAATTACTTTTATAGATTATATTGTGTAAAAAGTAGTCAGGAATGTATACATGTTCAGTTTTTTATCCACTCATAGACTCGACTGACAAAATGAAATAGAGAAAACTAATAAAAAAAATTATATGGTAGCTAGAATTCTATAAATTTGTTATTTTAGACAGTTGAATAATATGAAGGGGATTTATTATTTAGACAAGTTCAATCCTGCTCTAACAGCCACCTGTTTTGAATGTGTCACTGCACTAAGCAGCCATTTCAAGCTCCCACATCAGAATTTAAAAAAATTAAATAAAAACTGCACAAAGCGTGTCTCTGTAATCTCCTAGCCACCAGCCACATAAATTATTAAATATGCATGTACTACATAAGTTCATTGATGAACTTTCTTTTAGCTGTTACTTTTTTAAACTGACGTAGACTCTTGATTACAAAACAATGAAGGAGTGACCAGGTAAGACTTGTAGTCAAAAGTGTTCAAACCTGTCCTAAAAAAACGCAAACAACTTTTTTTTGTTGGCTATTTGAACAGGCGTTACCAACATTATAATTTAAGATATAAAATCTAAAAGTATAAAGTAACCAATAATGTGTGTGCTCATGAACGAACGAGAGTAAGACCGAGGCTTTTCTCGTCGGGAGTTATAAATGTAAGGTATTGTTGTACTTGGAGTAAAGGTAATTAAGGATTGACATCAACCCTAAATGTTCTTGCTATATACGGTGTAGGATATTCGTTTATTTCCTTCTTCTCCCGGATGCTTGCAGTTGATCTAATAAGACGTAATAACAACTGTTTTCCTCCTCAACATTCTTGAAGTTGTCAGGATTACTATGGTTTGTTTGTTTCTTTCTTTTGTTTTTACATAGTGTTGGGATATTTTTTATTTATCACTGTTTATATACCCTCTCTTGACAATTTAACCGATTACACGTGATAGTTATTTAGGACGGTTAGAAAAAAGTCTAGAATGAAGTTTATACATACGTATATGACGTAAGTATGAAAATTATACTTATAAAAATATCTCAAAAGATCCCTGGGACTCAGATAAGTAACCTGTTAATTAATTAATTTATTGCCAGTATCAGAAACATTTAAACCTATAAATATATACTTTATTTTAATACATATTTGTTATTTAACTATAGGAGTTAATTTTAAAAATATTAATACACATATTCAAATATTTTTATTTTGTATTTTTATGAACAAAATTTCGAGAGACATATCATAAATAGTTATGTAATGACTATTATTCGGTATAATTATAAAAATAATGTTGATGTTGTCCAGTATTGCGTCTGAAACACACAAATGTTGCCTTTTCCTTACAGATTGGACATTTGCACCGTCCTATCCGAGGGATCGATCTAATAAGGAGCAAACCATTCTCACCTATCAAACTCTTACTAGCTTTTTCTCTTAAAAAAATAGTTAGAAGCCGAATCAATATGACGGATAAATTATAAACAAGACATATATATCTTTTTTTTCAAGTTTCATGAGTTGCCAAAAAGCTAGAAAACAAAAGTACCACTAATTTGCTAAATATAGTCCTTCACTCCTTACTTCTACTATACCCCCCTCCCTCATAGGTAGCTGTTATTGCATAAAAGAGATCAACTCTTCCTTGTTATATTTAAAAGTTCAATGAGGAAATGTCAGGTTCATATACTTTTTTTCAAAACTATTCTACTTTTCAACCTTAAAAAAAATATCTTTGAAATGTTTCTAAAATTTCGTTAACAATGGGATATTTCTTATGCAAATAATATATTCTTATAAATCATTATGCTTACCTTTCTAACAAGGCATTATTTTTTACGCATATATATTTCAAAAATGAAATGAAACTGGAAAAAATGAATGGAAAAAACTGATTCCAAGCAACATATAAGATCACATAAACGTTCCCATTTAAAATGTAATAAGGAAATCTTATTTTTCAAAAAATGTTTGGCCTTTCCTGAAAGCCATAATTTTCATTTGAATAACACTCTCGATTCGAATTTGACTCTTGAGTAATGCTCGCCCCAATTAATAATTAATACTTTCTGTTTCTATATAATATTAAGTACAGTAATCCCAAAGACAGATAAACAAAAATTAATTAATAAATGTTCCATGTAGATTGATAAATTCATTCTTATATGTAGTATTAAATTAATTAGCACATTGCCTAGTAAAGGTTAATTAATATTAAATATGTTGGTCGGCACATAAATGAATGTTTTTCCACCATTTCTGTCTATCTCTCCCTGTGTATCGCAAATTAAATGTTATTTCATTACTTTTGAGATGTAAATATTATCCTCCATTGTTTTAATGTAAAAACTATTTTTAACTTAAAAACAGTTCTAAAATATCAAACTGGTTGAAGAGGTTACCTATACTTGGCAATTACTTTTTTATTTTCCATAGCCAGTTTCCCTTAATTCAGTTTTGACCTTATTTTGATAAAAAAAAGATATATATATATATCAAATAAATTTAATGAAAGACTTGGATTTTCTAAATTATTATAAAACATCAATTTCCTTTCTAATATCCTTTTTGAGTTCATCGTACAAGGAGTTAGCTTCTTCAAATCATACAGGAATAGTCTTATAAAATTAACTTAAAGAAAAATAAATCAAATTTTTGTTTATTTTATTAAACGACGAGTGGTCCATTAAATTCTGAAGAGTTACACAAATTAATGAAGGTTAGGTAAATTAATTTATATTTCGATATATTAAAGCATAAGCAATTAGTTACAAAACAAAATAAACCTGGTCTCTGTAGCTTAGTTACTAGTAAAAAAAGATGACATTTGAACCTGATCGACGAATTTTCATAGGGCATCTCCAGGACCACGGTCTACACCGTCAGCAAGTCCTATATGATGAAGAGGAAGAAGAAGGAGTATATCAAAAAGAACAAACTGGGTCTGGAGAATTTAAAGATAACAGACCAGGCTCATTCTATGAGGTTCCATGCAGGAGATTTAATGGTTTCACATCCTACTGTTCAGAGAGCTATCAAAAAAGAGAGTGGAAAAAGGGTTTGGAGGTAGGAAAGACAACTTTTTGACAGCATCAATGAAAGAAATCCATCTCTTCTGTTGCAGAACTCTTTTGAATGAGTCTTTTAAACTTTTCTTTGACACTTTTGGCCTCCTACAGTACTGATACCTACCACCTAGACATGCATCCATAAAGCCTGTAGTCTCCGTCATTCAAACATCGAGGCCCTTAAGCCCATGATCAGCCAGCAATAGGACGCCATGAGAGAGGACTACATTCTGCCACTGCATGAATTCGATTTTTGCCGTTAAAACCAACTACATTAATGATAAAGAGAGCTAAGGTACACATCTATTTATAGTATTAATTTTGTTGAAATTCTATTATTAATTAATAAATTATATCTCGTTAATTTTTAAATTTAAAGCCCTCAGATTTTAATGGACCACTTGTCACTTTTTATATGTATTTAGTTTCCAATGTTTTATTTTGCTCCATTTAATCAGACTGGTACCATATACAGCCACTTTGAAAATGTATTCAAAATGCATGTTTTATTTCTTTCATAACATTTTTTAATTGACATAAATTTTTGATTTTTTAAATAGAATTTTTCTATAAATACATTTTCCTCTAAATAAAAATAAGGAAAATTATGAGCATCAAAATTTGTATTTTTTGGGTTAATTTTTAGAAAATAAACGTACGTGGAAATTTTGGAATATATCAATCAGATCTTTTATCTCTTGTTCGCTAATTTGAAGACATATATGTAGAAGGCTACTTTTCGTGTAGATATTGTTATCCCTCTTTTAAATAGTTAAATACTAACCCACTAATTTTTCAAAACCAATATTACTTTACTAAACGGTAAATAAGCAAAGTGTAATAGCTGTAATGGTTGTGAATAGTCTTATATACAAAAATAGACCTTTTCTTATGATAAATTTATTATTTTGGATCACAAGAATAAGCTCAGAGTTTGTTGTAAAGTAAAGGAGTATTATTAAAGTTAAAAGTATCTTCAAAAAATTAATATAAATATAGTTATTTATAATTTGTTGCTTCAAAAAATATGGATCAATTTTTTTCTCATTTTTCCGATTCCAAATACAGATGATTGCTATTATTTTGAAAATACAATATGACATCTTTTTTTTCCCCAAAAATAGTAAAAGCCTATTTAAAAATTAATTGAATTTATATTTAATTGTGTACGTTATTTCTACCGTGTCAATTTTTTTTTTTTTTTCAAAAATCTATTATGCATATCATCCAAAATGTTAGACAGACATCCCATTTCTTCCAACTCTACTATTTCATCGGGGCTCATTACCTCATGGTACTAAGACCAACTAATATTCTTTAAATTGGAAGAAGATTTATTTGCTTTTTTTTACAATATCAGAAAAGTAATATTTTATACAACTCTATCAACTGATATATGTTTTGAAATATCATTATATGCTTAAAAGTGTAGTTATTTTCCCTTCTTCTATAATAATAATTTATTTATGTATTTGGCTCATGAATAAAATTATCATTTAAAAAGTAGAACATTTTTGGAATATATTATAATAACATAAAAATTCCTTCAATATATTAACTTTACAATATTTCTTAGAGCTGATTTTGTCCACTTTATTTGGACGGCATTAACATAAAATTTTTATCCCTTTTTATCTAAAATAAACTTTATCTACCAAGATAACTTGAATATGATTGCAGTTTTTATTTTTTTCGTAAATATAATCGAAATGATTTGCACTGTTTAAAATGTTGGGATGATTAACAATAGAGAAAACTTGGATGTCATCATTTTGTACCTGGTTTTTTTAATACAAAATACATGTAATCTTATTTTTTCATACGAAAACAACTCCATTTACTTATAAAATCTATGAAATAACAATGATAATTTCTAAAAAAGAGATATTTCTTCACTACTAATTGAAAAAATATACAACGTGAACAATAGTAATTTCAAAAATGTCCATTTTAAAGAAAAGTTTATAATTGCAACAATAAAGTTTGGAGATGTTATTTTGACATCACTTATGTTTCTGATTTTTTAAGACTAATGTCAAAATATAATATTGCTTGCCGAAGTAGCACGTAGCCGTTCTAGTGTTGAAAGTGATATACATAATAATGTATTTATATGGTCCATCAATAAAACTCCCATTTAAAAACTAGGACATTATTTGAATATACCATAAAAATAAACCATTAGAGATTGTGTATGAAGTTGATTATTGTTCTGTTGTTGCAGCTTGAATACAAATTGCAATATCATTGTTATTATTGTATATATTTCTATAGTTTAATAAATGTGAACTAATAAATCATTTCATTTATGTCCCTACAAACAAAAGATGTATTTGTACATGGGTAAACATATTAATCCTATATAAAAATCTGTTCATATGTTCCTTTGTATGAACAAAGCAAAAAAATATGTATAATATCCATCATTGCTATAATTAATTGATTTATTTTGTGATGGAGAGAGTTCAAAAAATGGAAACATATGTAATTTGTCCAATAAATAAAACCCCTTACTTATTCAAGCGTTCAATAAGTCTTATTATTTTTTACATTTTGTCTTGTCTTAGTTGAACAAGGTTTCGTAAAATAAATGTTATATTGATGTGGTACTCCTTATAATTTGAAGATTGTTTGGAAGGCGAACGATTTTACTGTCACATCCTTTTTTCTAGATGCCGCAAGGAGCTTTGAGAAGAAGAAGGAAAATAAATATCTTTCCGTACATAGTAAGGACATAAATTCTGGACTTAAACCCTTTGTCGATCTTCAATTCTAATTCCGTTCATACAACGACTTACACTTATGATTCCCTAGCAAATGCTCATTGTTTATAACTACAAAACAGATCCTCAAATTTACTCTTCTCATTTCTCGTGCACAAAAAACTAGTAATTACATTATCCTTTGATTTTCTTTATTAAATATTGAAGTAAAAATATCAAAAACTCTTCAGTTTACAAAATAAAAAAACTAAAACTCTCTAACATTTGGGACATACATTATACAGCTACATTTATCCTCATCGATTTTTTTCATAACCAGTCAGATTTTACGTAATGAACATCATTTTAAATATGTATCTAAGCAAGGCATTAACTTTTTCTCTTATGTTGTTAAGATTTATACTATTTATGTTCCTAAATTGGGCATGTTTCTCAATATTTTATTCTAAAAGACTTTCCCTAGTCCTTTTATTTTCATCAAGGAAAGATTTGATTTAATCAGATGAAATAATACAATTTTTTTTGTCATCTTTACTTCATAAATTTGTTCAGAACTCAATTTTGTCAAGTCATAGCTAATGAAATAAAGTTAACTACTCTGGACGACAGATAAATAGCAATTAAATAATAAATTTTGCATATAAATTAAAAAAATAATACTTATACATTGTGGTAAATTAATTAATTTAATACTCAAATACTTTTCATTGTAATCCTACCATAAATTCTTTCCTGACCGATTTTTAAGACATAACAAAAAAAATCATTTGTTGAATATTTTTAAATGATTAAAATGATAAGGAAATCAAATTGATTGAAGTCCGCAGGTCTAGCGAAGCAAAATTAAATTATTTGATGAGCAAAAAAAAAAATATATGAAAGACATATTAATGCAGAAGACTCCAAATAAATTTAAAATTAATAGGAGGACTGATACAATAAAGGAAGCTGTTTTAAAAATTCAATCAGAAAATGGAGAAGATTTTATCATTGTTGAACAAATCAGGGAAAATTGAGCCCAAAATTGATAAAATCACTCATATAAAAAATACATTAGAAGAAATTGACTGATCAATATTTTGAATCATACTTACTCAATACGAAGTTTGATCCGGTTGAGACGAAAATTATAGACTCGTCAAGAATTCATATGCAAACTATCAATCAAATCGAAGACAAGATTAATTATTTATACTTCCATAAATGGTTAAACACATGGAATAATTATGTAAAATTAACTCATATGATGGGAAAAAACTCCCAAAGGGCAAATATTAGTAGAGGTGTGTCCGTCTAAAACGAAACACTCCTTTAAACTTTAGAAGTTTTTTCTTGAGTACAGGCTTGAAGGCTTGACGAGGGGTTCTCTTGTAGACCTTAAGACCAAAATCTTTTTTAACTAGCCGGTCTATGGTCCTTCTGCTGACGTTGAACTCCCTGGAGAGGCCGCTGACGGTGACCTTGCCTCTTTTGTCTTCGACATACTTTTTCATGGCAGCAACTCTTTCGTCCGACCTTCGAAGCCTTGACTTAGATCTTGTGGTCACTTCAGGAGTCCTTTTGGCTACCACACTGTAAACGGTGGTAAGCTGCAGTTCAAAACCTTGGCAAATTCAGTTAGAGTTTTTCCCCGGGCGGAAAGTTCCTAAATTGCAACTTGATGTCTCTCCATATTATCGGCTGTTGTTTCACTGTTGCTATTTAGATTTTGCTAGAGTTTTTTAAAACTAGTCAAGACCCTTGCCTAGAAGTATAAACCGGTTTCAACTCAATAAAATCACGAATATGTGCATGATGTAAAATTTAAAGGAGTGTTCAGTTTTTAGACGCACACACCTGTTTATGAACATGTTGCTCATCTAAATTATCCAAAAAGTTCGACATACGGTCGAGATTCCTGCAATCACAAATAACACTCTAAATTTAGCAATAAAAGACATTACTGAATATCTAATGAAAAAAGAAAAAATAGCAGCGACACGATACTAATTATTTACAAGAAAACAAGGAATGAAGTCAGAAGTTTGGTTAACAGCTTTTATAATTCCAAATATCTAGGACGACAAAGTAAGACAAAAGTTTTTGGAGAAGACTCCATAGCTGAATTTGAAAAAGACTCTCACATTATGTAGAACAGCAAAAACAGCAAAGAATAATCAAAATAGTCTAAATGATTTAGTATCAAAGGGTGTCAATGCAAATACAAAGTCAAGACGAGTCAATATAAATCAAAAAATATGTTAAAACGGGAAAGATCGTGGAACAAGAGGTAGGAAATTGTTATAGACAGCGGGGTTTTCAATTTCGTCATAAAAACAGAAAAATTTGCTAGCAAAAAGCGTCGAATACAGAAGAAGTGGTATGGAAGGCCACTATGCCAGAGTGTGCAGGTCCCTAAAGAAAATTATATTTCAATTATCAACGATATTAAAAAATAAGGATACACTATTAATCAAATAGTTCATTGTCAAAATCATAAATCAAATGTCCCAACACATAAAAGAAGAATGAAGAAACATACAATATATATACATAAAAAAGAAGGTTGGTAGATATCCATATGAAATCAAAATTATATTACGACATTCATTTCAATAGTTTAATGGAATTATTAATAGGAAGTCATGTCTGGGTACAGAACCCCATTCCAAAATTATGGGACAAATTTGGAAACGTTATTTCACAGAAAAACCAAATATATAAAATTTATTTGGAAAACAGAAGAGTATATTGGAAGAATGGATCTGTTCTTAAGAGTCACCAACCAAAGTGAAAAGACTAAACAATCTACCTTGAATATTCCAAATAGAAAGAAAAATCTATATACCAACCAATTAAAAGAGTATTGTTTTGAATATAACTTGAACTTAAATTATTTATTTATTTGCATTTGAACAAAGAGAAAATCTGTATAAAATTATTTTATAACGTTCGTATAAATAAATATATAATTAATAAAAATTATATTTTACAAAATATGAGAGAGAATATATTATCAGTTAATTAGAGAACGTCAAGCCCAACATCACAGACTGCTTATTATTTAAGCTAAAGCAAGGAAAAACAATTTTTGTAGATAAAATGAAAATTAAGAAAATAACAAGATTAAGTGTATATTATCTCATTTTTTTATAATAATTTTTTGTCCTCATTCATCACTTTTTTAAAATTTTTATTAAACTTTTTATGCCCAAATTTTTTTAAACCAAGTTTTGTACTTCAATTATGTCATATGTATGTAAAGTATTCAAAATAGTTTTATTTTTGTATAGAGCATGCTTATATTAGAAATAAAGCACCTACTATATTTAGTATGTTGTACAACGTTCATATAGATATTTAAAAACTGGATTTTATTTTTAACTACTTTTAAGTTTTTTATCCTGTAAACATATTAAATATTTATATAAATTGTTGGTGTGGTATTTTTTGAAGCATGTGATACGTAATGATACATTGCATTTGCAATACTTTTATGAAAGTCTTGATTTGCAGTCTTGTCGTCTATATTTCCATCCTTGTTTCTCAAGTGGCTCAACAAAATGACCTATATTGTCAAATTTTGTTTCCATGATGGAAGTTTTCAGTAATCTACGTCGACCAATGGAATATCTAGGAGGAGCTTGCAAGATCAATATTCTGGAAATACTCTTTCTAAACTGAAGGTGGGAAATGTTTTCTTTTTTTCGATGGCAAAACCAACTATTTTGAAATACTATCCATATCAAAAATTGGCCACCACCACTATTTTGATCGGATGTGAATTCTATAATTATTACTACTTTGATCCATCTTATCTATGATTTGCAAGTCTTAGAGATTATGAGATTATTGTGTTAATAATAGAGTCAGCCATGAAAAAATTGAATTCATCATAAGGATTTAATTTTGATATATTGATTTCAAGATGCTCTGTGTCTAATTTGCTTGCACAAAGGCTGATTGAAATATAAAATATGTTTTCTTCTTCTAACCAAAATACTTTATTAAGTTGTTAAAAATAGTTTAGCTATAAAATTGAGAATAATGTTTCAAATAATGAATTATTTTTTTGAGATAACTAAAATCAAACAAACATGGTTAAAAATTAAAAATACAAGGTAATTATCGTGACTTTTTTTTAAAGGCAATTATGAAAATCCCCATCACGACAAAAGAATGTCAAAAAATGATATAATTAACAACTAATTGCAATGTTTTGTTAGTGCAATCTGGTTCATACCGTGTTGATATTTATTTGTAGACAAAAAAAAAATGATATTTTGCGTATGCATTTGTCCTCAATGTGAAAAACTATATATAGTCGGTTTGGTAGGTTTGGGTTGTGTCAATTATAATCTAATAATTATTTTGTTTTCTCACAAAAACCTGATCATAAAGGGCAAAATCTATGAATAATAACACCTACAATATTTGAGAAAGAATTAGGAAGAGCTTGATTAAAATTAATAAATAATCAAAAATTTATGTTAAAGTATGAGAAAATAAAAATAGTGAATAAAAAAATAAATATATATTTTTAAATAACTGGGGTTTAAAAAGTCAATAAGGTTAAATCACTTTTTGAGTTATTTATGACTTTAATTAATCGATCATGACTCATTTTATATATTTAAATCATAAAACGAATGGAAATGCAAAGAGAAAAAACAACAACTTATATTTATAAAATAATGAAGTATTTATATGTACTTATAATATAAAATTAATTCAAACGCAGTTTTTTTCATTAAAAAAGTAATTTTTTCTAGAAAATGTATACACAAATATGATTTTTTCTTCATTTTATGCATTCATAAAAAATTACATATTTGAATGAAGATTTAATCACATAATTAACTAGGCGTAACTATATTTAAAAAAACCTCCCTGCTAATTAAATGATAGTTAAAGTAATATACTATTATAAAACGGTATTTAAATAATAACTACAATGATTAATATCACTATTTTCGACTAATTATATTTAACCAGAAGAACAAAAATTAAATTAAATTAAAAATATATTCTTCAAAGTCAATGTAATTAAAAAATAAATCATATTTAAAGTAAGATAAATATATATAAAAAAGGAATATATGTGGTTATAAATTTATGTTTTTGTCAATCATATTACAGGGCGCGGGAACATAACTTACTTTTTACAAAAAGCAAAAAAAAATTAAAAAAATTACCGTGTAGTCCATAAAAATCTGAACATTTTGAATTTTAAAATTCAACAAGATATAATTTATTAACATTGGCTTTTCAACAAAATTAATACTATTAATAGATGGGGTGTTTCATTGCTGGTGTGAAAAGTAGCCGCTTCACCCTTACAAGGCTCTTTTCGCCCACTTTTTGATACCCCTCTGAATATTTTGGTCTAAAAACATCTACTTGCATTAATCATCTACTTTTAATTACTTTTAAATAATGAAAAATATACAAACCATCGTTGTTAAAAAAAGAAAAAATTGGTGGTAAAGATGTAATGTCGGGAAAAAAGATATTACGTTCATTTTAAAGTTAGAATATTTCCTCTTTTGGACCCAGAGGACACCAGTGTCACATAAATTCAATATTACTTATATCTTTTGTTATTAAACCAACATTTTTTTTCTGATTAATAGGTAAGATATCAAAATATATTTCATATTCAGTTATGATTACTCAAAAATGTATTTTTTATATTTTGTAAGCTTCAAAATATCATCAGTTTTGATGAAGTTATTTCAACCATAAAAACAAGTGATTAAAAATCTACTTGAACATTTGAAAAAAATTAAAGTTGTCTCCATGAGTTCATTTTAAGCTCATTTTTAAGACGATAATTATTACAAATGGTCAATAAAAAAGGAAGTAATTTTTTTTTTAAATTCCAGTTTATACTAGAGTTTGTGATAGTTATTAAAATCGGGTGCCTTTTTTAGCTCACCGGTTTTTTCGTAGGTGGCAAATCGAAGAATTATTTTTTTTATTAACATAAATATGAAGAGTCACCCTGAAGAGCTACACAACTATCCACCAAAACATTCTTTATATGCTCAAACTTAAATGGTTGATTTTCTGTTTATTCTTTTAACATTCCCAAAATGCACTCTATTAGCATTGGTTTAACCCACCACAAAGCCGTCAGTCTTATCTATTGAATCCAATTTAAGTGGCAAGTCTTTGAATGTTTTGATATAGTTTATGGCAAATCCTGAGAAAATGAAAGATCATTTACCTAAGATAACGTTTACTTGAAGGAACTATTATATTTTTGAGTTCATTTCAGTCAGCTGCCTCTCTACGATTGGATCATAATAAGTTTCTAAATAATAATGGTTTTTTCAAAAAGTAAAGATTACCTTAATTATTTGGCTATATTCTATGGACGGGAATTTTCCAACAGCCGTTCCATTTTTTCCAAACAAAATAATTCATGGGGGATCCCTCCTCCGTGCCAATTGTCAGGTGTACGACACAATTTAGTAGTTTAACCAATATATATATTGCATACAGTATTGAAGTTTCTTTTCTTTAAAAAATACTTTAAATCTAATCTTCATATATAATAATTAAAATATTGTATGTTTTTTAACAAGAAACTATTATTAAAAATATAATGTACGTCTAGAAACAGTTTTTTAGAAGCAAAATGCTTTTTTTTAACCTGAACATAATATGTACGTGTATTCAACATACATATATGTACTTATATTTTAAAGTAATGCAAAATAAGAACATGAAATCGTTAATGCAACTTGATTAAAAAAATGTTAATACACTTTAAACATACGTGTAGAACTTTGCAAATACGACGATCTTTTATATTTTTTTATTTGTATTACAAAAACAAAAACTAATAGAGAAAAGACCATATACATTTGCGATCAGTTCTGCCACTTGTAAGGACTTTATTATGTTGTAGGGATACATTAAATTATTGAAGACAAATAACTCTTTATCATTACGTAGATATATTTTATCTATCATAAATCACGACGAAACCTCATATCGGGCCGTCAGAAAGTCATGGAACATAATGCACATTGAACAATTAATTTCCCCTAGCGGCTCTAAATGAAAATCTAGAGGGTTTTTTTTTAATTGGATCTTGTTTACTACTGATTATTTAACATTTTTTTAATGATTTTGAGCACCTCCTACCTCAATCACACGCTCCACGTGATCCCTGAATACTTAGTAAACGTTGACAACTTAGTGTTTTGACAGTGATCGTCATCTTTTCTCAACCAATTTATTTAGACACACCAAACAACGAAGAATTTACATAGGTTAGTTCTTGAAAGGAATCAAAACCTATCGGCACCACTATCCTGAGTATCAAGGACCCCTTCTAATATATTATAATACACTCCAGCCTACAGGTTACGAAAGTGAACAACTTGCCACAAGGGAGATCAAAACATATCGCTGTCGCTATCCTGAGTATCAATAACCCCTTTTAATCTCATATGATAGACCCCGGCCCACGGGTTGTGCAAGTTAAATATTGGTCTAGAGGTGGATTATTACAAACTGCCACCGCTTCCCTGAGCATCAAGGACCCCTTTTGATATCCTATAATATACCTTACCCAAAGGTAGTGCAAAAGAGCCAGAAGTTCAAGAAGTGGATCATTACCCACCACCAGAGCTTCCCTGAGCATCAACGACCCCTTTTGACATCCTATAATACACCCATTCACAAGGTTGTGCAAAAGAACCACAGGTTCAAAATATATAAAATAGAAATTTTATAAATTCAAATAAAATAATTTCAAAACATCATTTTTCGAACATACCTAATAATAATTAATAATTTCTATATAAATATTTTTACTTAATATATCCTTAACATACTTACATTAATTAAATCAACTACTCTTGGAGTAGGTTGTACTATTATTACATTTTCAATGAAAGAGTTATTTGCATATGAACTTATTTTGTAGGAGTATGTTCAATTGCACCCTTAAAACCTTGTTTCTTTCCATCCAACAGAGTTGATGCAGTCAGTTGCAATGTAACTTCCTTCTCTCTGGGAACTTCATCAATACTTAAGAACGACTTCAATCAAAGCTCAAACTTTTTCCACAGTGGATGCTTAGAACTCGTATTTTGACCTACTATTTGCCTCAACCTCTTTAAACTGCGGTAAGGAGAGTTGCATTCTCCTGTTTGCTTGTTTTTCTTGCTTGAGATTAGAGCCTCACTGTTGCATTTGTTGACCCTGAAAAGATTTTTAATATGAGTGTTTTAAATATGTCCAGACTAAGCTAAATCTAATTTTTCAATGCCTAACTGCTGAAAAAAGCTAATCTGGCAACCCTGTTAGAGTCTCAGAAAATACAAGATACCATCAAATATTTTTCAAGGTTTGTGAAGTATTATGAGATTTTTACGCTTTTTGATGATATTGCAACAATGTTGCTATAAAACACTGCTTGAAGTGAGAATGAGAAGTGAAATGTGGATCGCAGGCCACTATGTGGCCTCCGATCCACATATTGGATATCCCTCCACTAGATTATAAATTGCTTACAATAAAGTTGTATCTTAATCCAATCCATAATGATCAAAATTACTTAGAATTAATTGTTAAATAATCAAACTACTCACAATCGTTTCACCTGACAATGTAAATGAAGTTCTATCACCAGTGACAACTCTATTAAAAGTTGTATAGATTGCCTAGACATTTTCACATTGCCCGCTCTAGGGAATTTTGCAAAGTGCCCGATTTTCCATATTGTCAGTAACATAAATATATGTATATATTAAAATCAATTAAAAACTTTTCTTCTAAAAAAAATGATATATTTAATTAAGACAGAAGTATAGATTTTCCTTCATGTCTACTTATTCCAGTTCAAACATGTAATATTAAATACAGCTAAGGCCGTTGATGATTACCGAAATAATATCCTGTTTATTAATTATTTTATATAAAGTATTTCTTACATAAATATTTGTAGCTATATTCAAAAGAGCAAGTTCAAAAATGACACCCTTATCATTTTGAACTTAGTGTAACGACATGTTTACATTTTTTTTTAATACGTACTCATCTTTTATTTTATGCAATACATTAGAAGAATATATATAAATAGAAATTGAAATTTTAAGACTCGTAAATCTATTACTTATTTAAATAAATTCATTTTGACATGGGGAGGCTTTATCGATTTATTTCTTTTAGGACAACAATTAAAAGAGTCTCGTGGGTAATATTTTTAGGCATAACTATTTGTATAATAAACTTTTGTTGTAGAAAAATAGTCTGATAATATGTGTAGAAATTTTGACTTATAGATTCATTGTATTTATGGTTTTAAAATACTGTTAAAACTTCATCAAATTATTTTTTCAATGAAATATTTGGCTTCTTTAGGTTAGTTTATCACTTCGTTAGAAGCATTATGCAATTGCTTCAAAACTAATTAAAATAAGTGTTGTACTTGGAAATTTTTTATATACTTTTGAAACATACTTCAAAATAATAACAACTTTAATTGTAAAAAAATTGTACTTTTTTAGAGTTGTTTGTAAATTTTGATGCTTTTAATCAAAAATTTAAATAAAATATGGAATATATATAAACATAGTAAGTTCTTTTTTAAACTATGGTGCACTACTAACTTAAGTAATATTTCTATTATTTGTAGTTGTATGGAGACAAAGAACTTTTTTTTAAACTAAAATATGTGAAAAATTTTATTCCTTATTTATTTTTATATTACCTCATTATTAGACCATTATCTAATATCGATGACCTTTTACATTTAATTTGACCTCGTAGATTACTCTTTTTTAAAAACTGATAAATGATTACAAGTTAAAGGTTGCTGTCCCATCAAAAAAATTAAACTACATGCAGATCATAGTTTTTATTCGAATATGTATTAATAACGTTTCAAAATTTCAATATTGACTTACAATGTATAAATATCTCTGTCAATATGCTTGTTTGTATTATTAAATACTTGGTATAGATGCTTCAACATTGGCTTGAAGCCCAGTATGTCCATCATTTACAAAAAAAAATATAGGAAAAGCTGCCATCACAGGAGATTTATGAATGATTTAATTTTTGGAGGCTTATGTTTTTGCGAAAATCTTGGGGGCAGGCATGAATTTGACCAAAATACTTTTTTTAAAGGAATTCTGTAACAATTTGGATAAACACCAAAAATAAAAAGTAGATAATTGAAAGATAAACACCAATAAAAATGATGTCATTCAAATTTGTTATTTGTATAGTAAAAAACAATTTTTTTTTTTTCATAATTAGTTTCTGCAAATTTTGGGACACAACTAAGAACCAGTAGGTTTTGAAGAGGTTGCCTATATTTGATAAAATAATAGCTACAAAATTAAAATTTTGAAATAAAAGGAATAAATGAAACTGAACAACTTTGAAGCAAAAAAATTTCAAAAAAACTAAAAAGTCTTGGCAAGAAAATGTAGATTAAAAGAAATAAGAAATGTTTTTATAAATCTTGGGATGTATAATTTCCCAATTCACAAACTATGGGTTAATGAAAATACTATGACTTTTTTTTTTATCGTCAATGATCCATTACTGTATAATTACAAAATGAAGGTAGTGTCATGTAAAAGATCTTTTATTTCAACAAATCAATTAACCTCTGAAACAAAAGACTACTTCAGACATACAAAAATCAAAATATACTGTATGACCTCCCATCATTGTTTAATCCTAAGTGGAAACTTATTGGAACATTATGATTAATTAATTCGCGAATCATAAATTAAATTTTGTAATTTTTTGGTAATTTGGATTCGGATTACAAAAAAAGTGGTGGATTGATCATGTTCAAAATTTGTTGGGAAAGATAAATATACTAATACTAGGATGTCATTCTTATTAAAGAAATTAATATGAAAGGTCACAAGTCACTTATAAACGTTAAAAACCATATTGAACTTTTTGAAAAATTGAAATACATCATTCAAATTTAATTATGATAGGTATAAGTCAGAGGTACATGGAAAAATAAGAATTAAAATGCTTCATCAACCATATTTAGGGGACATAATTTGAGACAGAGGTTTCTACTCTACCGGGTGCCTTTTTAAGTTTTAGATTTAAAGAAAAATTATTCTATACTATTTATGCAATTTGTTTAAAAACCAAGGACCAATGAAAGATAAAAATAAAAATATTATTTAAATGTAATCACTTTTGGAATCAGTAACACCCTCGACTCGACCTTGGAAACAGAATGACTTGTTGGCAGAATCTCTCTTGGATCTTGGACATCAGTTCAAATTTTTTGCTTACTGGAGGATCTTTTGGCTTCTTGCTCAACTCCGCCGAACACTAATGGGGTTGAGGTCCAGCGAGTTTGGAGCCCCTGCAATCGGTTCAATAAACTCAAAAAAAAAATTTGACAGCCAGGTCAATGTTTTTTTGCAGTGTGGCATTAATCTGAGTCTTGTTGGCAAACGAAAGGCCCCACGGTTCCTTTTTAATCCTCTAGAAAAAGTACCTGTCTAGGTACAATAACTTACCAATACCAATATTTTATACTCCGGGGAGGATTTCAATTAGGGTTCTCTGCCTTTTCCAGGATTGTAGAATAAATACTAGGTTGATCGATGTCATTATTTCAGCGGACGCCAAAACATTGTCTACCCACAAAAAACATCCAACCTGCACATATGCAAATGTTGCTGGCGCTCCAAGTTCCTTATTAAACAAAGACCGAACGCTGCATATTTTCTAAATATATTCTGAAACCCATATATTTGAAGAAAATTAATATTATGTATACATTCACTCTTGTACTTATATTAGAATAAGTATTAAATATACATTTACATAATTGGTACTTTCATATTTTAAGTTTTATTTTTATTTTATAATGCGATTTAACACTTAGACCAAAGTCTAAAAAGATTAGAAAATACAGTATATCTCTAAGTTGCTATTAAATTTAAAAAAAGTATTTCTCATACAATTTCTTGTATATGTTCTTTCAAATGGTTGTATGGAGTAGAACCTATTAAGAATAACTAAATATTAAAGTATCATAATAAATCCAGTTATATTGCCACTTACTTTCAAGTCAATATTGTTTATTTTTCCGTTTGCAGAAGCTTATGTGATCCGAACATTGAGTGCCAGATAAAATAATATCATTGAACTACTTTGCTCTATTTAAATTCTTTTAATCTTACCTCTATTAGTAAACACCCTATTAACAACTTTGCTAGTCAACTAAGTAAAACATATATCCCAAAAATGTAATGACATGATAAAAAGTTGAAAGATTATAGCAATTACGTAATTAAAATTCAGAATAATTTTTCTAATTATTTCTTTTATTTAGCTTTAAATATTGGTCAATATAAACATATATTCCGATCCGATATTTCAGAAATTATTTTATGTACAAGTTTGATAAAAGGATTAATCTTGTTTTGTCTCAACTGATAAATATTGTTTGACAAAAGAATCAAATCCTAAGGTTACAATATTCTAAAAAATGGAAACTAAAAATATATTATTTCAAATTCAATGGCAAGACATTTAATGGATAATCTGATTGGTTATTTTGTGGAAAATATTGCTTAAATATTTTGTTCATTCTTTGTTAGTTAGCGGTTTACTTAATCTCAAAAGCTAACACGTTAGAGACAAATTTATATGAATGAAAATAATTTAGTCGAAACTTAAGATCACGGTGTAATAATAACGTCTATTTAGTACTCATAAATATAAACTGCAATGATACAAAAAACGTGTATAAATGTAACAGATCGAGAAAATATACATCTTTATCTTAAACAATCATAACAACTTGACTTTGGGGTTGCAATAAATTATATTTTTTTTATGATAGTACCAAGTGGTCCATTAAAACCTGGACATATAATTTCAACAATTTGTAATTTATTAATTATCAATAGATTTTTAAGAAAATTAATGCAAAAAATAGATATGTGTCTAAGCTCTCCAAATCAGTAATGATAGCTTTCAGGCGGCGGTGAAATGCCGTGTACCCACCGATAATGTACTCCTCTGTCATGGTGGCCCAGTGCTGGCTGACAGTGGCATTAAGGGCCTTAGTGTTTGGATGGAGGTCACAGCAGGCCTTTACTCTCGTCGTGTACTCAAAATGTGCAGAGGCACCCAACGTAAGATATGGTATATTTCCTTCTTGGTGTTAAAAGTGGGTTCTCCACCCTGATAAAGCTCTTTCCTTTTTGCTATAATCAAAATAATTCGTTTGAAACCCAGAGATCTCTTGCATGGGCACTTATAGGATTGAGAGATTTGCTAGCCTGATTTTTTTTTTAAAACTCCTGTGGATTCAGTTTGGTCTATTTAACATAATCCTTCTTCCTCTCCAACGTCTCAAATTTGTTCTGTTTTTGTTTTGTAACTAATTGCTTATGTTTTTATTTAAAAAAATATTAATTTTTTTAATTCACTTAACCTTCATTAATTAACACTGTCCAACAGCAAATATGGTATAAAAATAGTATATGCTCAGTTTAATAGAGTTTGATCCCCTACTTCCAAATATGACCTTACTTTTTTTTCTGTTTTTTTAAGGATTTTTAAAGTCCAAAGCTGTTTTAAGCCCTTGGTGTTAACGATAGGGATAATTTATAATTATATATTTTAGAGCCAAATGTTAAACAATTCTAAAACCATTTTGAAAATGTCTACATCATGCTTTTAACTCAATTAGTCTTTGTCTTAGTTGGAAAATAGGTACTTTTTATGCTTAGGCTTATACCTTCAAGACAAATATATTGAAAAAGTTTAAGAATAACTCATTTGTTAGCTGAAAGACACTTTAATTTAAAGCAAATAGCTTCACCAAAAATGTATTACATCATTGTGAATTTGAGAAAAGACCACGGGAATATTTAAAGGACAAAACTCATTTTTCAATTGATCTCCTAAATAAAATCCATATATATTGGTATGCTCCTACTAGAAGAGATATAAACAAAGAGACAGAAGAAGTAAAGAGAGAGAACAAGAAAATGAGGGAGATATATTAGAAAATTTGTGAAATGGTATCCATCCTGAGACTATAAACTGAATTTTGGATAGGTGTTCATCAAGAAAGAAGAGTGCATGCACATGCAGGAAGGAATCCCTTGTAAAAAAAATCACTGGTGAACTTCAACTGGCTAATAGGATTTGCTCTGAGGACTCCCTTGGATATCCATCTTTTGGAATCCCTTCCTCACTCTGGGTATGCAAAGAGTTATGTTGTATCTATGGAGCTTCAAAAAAGATGCATGTGCGGTATAACACTTACTAGTGAATTTTAGAGTCAATGTAAAATTATAAATCTCTTTTTTCTGAGTTTAATCTTGGATCAGTGTTGATGGACGGAGGTGTGCTGGTGAAGTTGTAACTAACTCTTATTAAACTGTTCCATTGGGAGGCATCATGGGAGAAGGAACCCTAGATATGTGATAACAAAATTTCTAGATAAACCCTCATACTCAAAAAGACTATAAAAATTACATTTACATTACATCCGCTTCGATATTAACGTTTATAGAGCGTTTTCACTGACGTCATGAATCCCATCATAATTGAAGAATACGCCATCTTGGGTACTCAAACTTGATATTTTTAAAACATAAAATGGATAAATTTACAAGAAATCTTGATTAAACTCCGTAAAATGTCTTTATAAATAAGACAAGACTTATGACTTACATTAAATAATAGTTATGCAAACGATCAACACTGATATTTGAATATAATTAAGGAAAAATGTAATGAAGATCTCTACGAAAAGTCTCCATTTGAACAATTATTATTCTTTTTTGTGCGATTAGGGACTAGAAAGATTGGATATTACATAAAAATATATATTATTTCTTTCATTGTAGTAGCTTATCTTAAATTTTCTACAGAGAAATACGAATGTATAACGATGTTATAACTTATTTTTCAATATATATAATACAACTAGGTAATAGTTTCATCTTAAGGTTCTCTTAAATCTTTCGGTGTTAACCGAAATGGGATTAAAGAATTAATACTTTACATTTGTTTCAACAATCACACTGTCGCTAAAATTATTAAGAAAATATATTAAAGCAGTACATGAAGGAACACATATATAAACTAAATATGCTTAAAAATGAGGAAGAAATTGAATTATTTCACTTTACAGGTTTCTGGAAAATAAAATTTTCTATACACTTTGGAATAGAGCAATTTATGTATCACAGCAACATTTAACGAATATATAGTCTAGTCTCAAAATCTTCGAAACGTTATTTCCGACTTTAGTGAAAAATGTATCCAGAGGACCTGTCATTTTGTCTTACTGCTACATCAATAAGGCCTCTCTTTTCCAATATTTCTTTCAGCCATACATTATTTTCTCTCATAGTTACTTGTGTCAGCTTTTTGATTGATGAACAAGTTCATGTCCCAAATCAAAACACAATCCGTATCCTCCCTTCATCATTCGAAAATAATTTGGCTTCTAAGTTTAAGACAAATTGTGGATTGTCTTCATTTGGTCCATAAACCAGAATCACCTTAACTATATTTCCATTCCCATTCAGGTTTTAGAACTGCATAATTGACATCTTTATCAGTTTCACAGCTTAGTTGTGAAAACTTTATTTACTGCTAAAATTATTAACTTGATTTGAGTATAAATTAAATCAAATCATTTATGTCTAAAAGTAGATTAATATGATATGCAAATTGAGAGCATTATGGGGAAATCTCCCTGCTACATAACTTTTTCGAGAGGATCTTCAACACTAGCAAGGAATAGTATTTATATTGTCGGATATATATCACAATCATTATCCAAAAACTTGCTATGTCTGCACATCTCTAAAAATATATAACAATGATATGACCTTAAATCAGGAAAATAATAAAATTAAATACTCAACTATCTTTAGTTATCGTAATACCTTCAACGGGAAATGAACTTCTTAGAAACTTATGTAGAAGTGAGATACGTTCAAGTCTTTTAGCAATGATCAGAGATTCCTATCATTTCTACAGTTTTTTTACACTATGTGTAGTCATATTCTAGAATCACTTTACCTTTTAGTTGAGGGTTTTATGATAGTTTTTAATAGGTAATAGTAATTGACTATTTACCCTGTATTTTATCAAATATCCTATGAAAAACCATCAACAACTTACAAATCTGGAAATGGAAAGAAAAGGGGAAAAAATGGCGCCCGGGAACAAGGAGGAATCCACTATACAGAAAAGTAAGAATCCTTACTTCTGTTAATAGAATAAATGGCCAGATCCTCCTGGATATAGTAACAGCTCCACTTTAAAAGTACCTTCTCAATGCACAAAGTCCATACGTACTCACTGATCTAAAAAAAACGAACAACACTCTACGAATTTTTTTCCTTAGGAGTCCACACTATACACTTCTGCACATATCATTAGAACTCACAAGTATAAATTTATTTAGAATACAAGAAGAGAAGGTGATTATGGAGTTTATGATTACCAAGATATATGATATTTAGGTTTTCATGGTGAGATTAAATGCTTTAAAGGCTCCGTTTAGGAAATTGTATATCCAAAAACTAATCTTGGCAATAATAATCAAATGAAGTTATGATTTTTCAATGTTTAAGTCAGTTAGTTTTTTTGTGAATTTGTACAAAAAAATTAAATATAATTGAATATATTAGTTTGTCCGAGTTACTTATCCGTTTCTTTTATTTTTAAAAACTGGAGGTTGATATAAATCTACCTACTATACTTTCAACAATAGCCCTTGGTTGGTATTATTCAATTATTATTTAATAACTCGGTATTACACTATTTTTATATCAAACAACAATAACAGAATCTTTAAGGATCTCCCGTATAGACAGGAATACTGCCCCTTACATTCTCAATTACATGTTTATGAAATACACATATACAACATATAAATAATAAATTAAATTATAAGTTAACAATAGAAAAAAAAATGAATAAGGAAAAATCCATAGGGAACATATTTTGTGTTAGTTATTTCCTTCCCTTTTTTTTCTAGGCAGATCCAAATGTTTTTTTGGAAAGCTATTAAGGAATATTCATTAAACTAGAGGGAAATGTTATATTCTAGATTTCCTTTCATGCATGCAGTCATTTAAACATAATTAAGTATTATTGTACTATATATATATAACAGTATTTTTCCTTATGCTAGAACAATAGTGATATGGAATACTCACACGTCATTAGTGTTGTTTCGGTATTTATTTTGGACAGAGGGCCACGGTTCAGTCCAGTCTGATCCAATCACATTGGTTGATCCATAAACAAGGTAAAATTGATTATAGTACTTTGTCATTGCGTCCAAGTGCTGGCTGATAGGACCAAGGTGCTTAAATGATGGAGACTGCTTGCCTTCACTTTTACACGCATCTAACAAGTTTATTCGAAAGGGTTGGCATAGGGCTATCGAGGGCCAAAAGTATGGGGAGGAAAAAGTGTAACAGAACAAAAGTATCTAGTAGCAACCGTTTATATTTGATGATTGACTATCATCGAACTTTCCATAGCGAAGTGACGTCGGAGACGATCTATATTGTCGATTGAACTATAAGCTGCATCACAACAGTTCCTGGCTATAATCTGGATGTATAACCTCATTGTCATTTTCACTAAGTTCATGCAAAATTAATATCAGTCCAAGATTTCCTTCTGATCCTTCCTTCTAGTGCTAGAAAATTATCAAATATTTCATTAATCTTATTGCATAAAATGTCTAAAAAAAGTTATCAGTGTCAAAATATTTGTTGTTTTAGGTAAAATCAGTTTATTCCATTATTGAATTCTTGGCATTTTATTCTTTTTTTTTACAAAAATTGCACGCTTTGAAGATGTTTTTTGGATATTTTGCTCAATATTTTCTATATTTTCAAGAACATCACTTCTATCTAAAGCTGTGAATGTTTCTAGCATATTTATCCTAGGTGTAACACTAAAATCAGTCATTATCTCTGTTTTTTAAGATAAATACTTAATCTAAAATATGTAAAGTCTGCCTAAAAAGGTCTTAATGTCTTTTAAGTTTCATTGTTATATTATCAGCAAAAGTTCAACTTTATTTTGGATCTCTACAATTTAAATATATTTTAATGCATTAATTTTTCTCTAACTAGAACTGGACATATGGGATTGGTTTTCTCAGCAACCTTTATTTACATTAAAATTATATTCATGTCATTTATAAAATGTAATAAGATCCAAGAGACTTACTGCTACCTTTTTCATAAATTTAAAATATTTTAATGCATGATGAATTTTTTTCTGAATTGGATCAAATAAGTACAATAATGATGTAGAATTGACTTTTCCTTTCCAAGTCTTTTTTTCTGTCTGATTACAATGATAAAAATCATTGTTTGATGTAAAGTTAAAACAGACAACTTCATATATAAAGAACACCATAAAAGAAAATAATTTAAAAGTTATTTAAAATTTGTTGCTAGGCAAAATATTTTAGTATAATTATGATGCTGTCAAGATGTACTTACAGTAATTGAAATGGTGCTTGCTGTTGGGCGCCAAAATATAAATATTGGGTTATAAAGTATTTTACATATTTTTGATTTACAACATTTCAATTCAAGGACAAAAATTATTGACTAGTCTAACAGACAAGTAAATTATATAAATAATTTTAAAACATTTTATAATGTACTTTATAGCTGTTTTTATTGCTTATATACAGCTGATTAATGATATATTTATGTATGTACAATCTATGAATACCTGTATATTATTATTTATACACTTTTAATGATATAAACGATTAAAGTATTAATGTAACTACTCTTTATTCACGAACTTAGAGGAATATCAATACGTTTGTATTGAATAGTAAAAATGTATTAACTGTATGTAAGCTGACAAAAAGAGAGGAATATATTCGGAGGGTGGTTCATGATTAAAGTCCAGCATATTATTTTAAAATAATTTAAAGATTTCGCTTTGTTTTTTAGGGTTCTAGGAGAATTTGGCAAATTTTTTTTTTTGCCTCATGACAATTTGGTTTAGTATGATAAATAAGTATTATTAATAAACTATATGTACCTATATGTCATATAAGGTAAATTTCTTTTTCAAAACAATATTTTTATTATTAATTTATGACAATTATATTAAAATAAAACTGGAGTTTGTGGTTGGAATGTAGTTTGAATCCTTACCTAATGTAGCACCCTCAATAAATTAAATAATAAAAAAACACAATAGTTATTTGAATGTCAGAAGGGCTAATAACTTCTCCGTTAACCATAAATTTGAATATAATAATGTCATATTTTATCTCAAATAAAATATGAAATAACAGATATCAATATATATTAAATATCGTTTTTTAGCCAAAGTGTCCTTCGGCCAAATACTCGTTTCGAAAATTGTCCTTGAGCAAAAAAAAAATTCGTGTATATTCCGCTAACAGTATTAAAGTATGTATTGCTACATTTTTACAAATTTCATATTCTTTTCTTACAATTGACCAATATATAATCTAACATGATTACCTTGTTTATAAAAAGGTGGCACCGACCACTCTTCTTTTACTTATAGCTAGTATGCAACAAAGCAAAAAACCAAGTGGAGATATGATGACGTGATCAATATTTGTACAAAGAGGAGGTCGTAACGACACTTTTTTTTTAAAGTCTACTAGAGGCTACAAGTAGATATGAATATATAAATAAATTGTGAGGATTTTAAATCTGAAATTTTTTTAGGATAATGTAAATTACGATTTATTTCCAGAGTGAAGTCAATCCTTCCAACCAAACACTTCCAGCTTCAAGCACGGCCTCCAACCTGGCCCTGATCATCATACATGTCCTGTTGATGAACTCCTTGTTCATGTTGACCACTACCTCTAGAATGGAAGCCTGCAAGGAGTCCGCAATAATATGTTAACCTTTATTGGACTATCTTCCAAGACGCCCACCACAGTCTAGTCCAAGGGGTTGAGATCCTGAGAGCTTAGAGACTACATGTCTATTCATTTTAATAGTGTAATAATTCATTACACGAGTAGGAGTCATTATCCCATAAGGATAAAAAAGTATTTCTTGCAGGTTTTCCCGACCCATCGGACTCTTTGAAAGCATTGTAAACCTCGTAAGTAGTTAATTTGGACATCTTTGTAAACTCAATAATCTCCTTGGTTGTGTGCCTTGTACAGACGTACAAGATAATGGCCACACGGCGACTATAATCAGTGGAAATCTCATGGATTTTCTATCTTTTATATAAAGTTTTGTAAGCTAAATCCGAGTACCATGAGGAATATGACAAAGAATGAGAAACTGAAGTCTACGAATGGAGCAAAGACAAATTTAAGTGGTTGTTTTTTGACATAATATTAACTATCTTAACTTTGCATTCCATGGTATGATGAAAGGGGAAGTCAAAGGACGAGGCCGTGTGGGCAAAATATTTCCGCTAGACGTTATGCATACTAAAGCTTTTAAACAAAGAGCGGAAATGTAATGACAAAGCTCAATGGACAACATGCTCCGCAGAAATTATTCTCTTAAACTCAGTGTGCATATTTTCGCATTGGGTCGTTCCTAGAAAAAAAAAGTATACACTATGTAAAATGACTTCAAATACAATTCGTAGATCAGAACCAAATATTAACTCAGTTAATAAAGTTTATAAACCAAATATTAATAGCAAATATTTGGCAAAATAATCACCACTACGCATTGCATGTGCCCTCATGGAATTGAGAGGATTATCCTTTTTTTTTCTTTACCTCCTCCGTATCTAGTTTGGTCTTCTTGATACTGCCCTTCTTCTTCTCTATAGTTTTGGACTTGCTGATGTAGACGGTGGTCCTTGTGATGCCATTGTCAAGGATTGCACCATCATGTTCAACTTTGATTTTCTCGTCTTGTAGATAAGTTAGAGAGCTCAGGTTTATTTTGTTTTGTAATCAATTCCTTATGCTTTAATATATCGAAATAAGAATTAATTTAAATGACTCACCCTCCGAAATAATTGAACTAATAAGTTAACAGATATTATTGGACCACCCAATCGTAATCCATACAAAAAAATCATTTCTACGATAGAAGATTGTATAATGTAAAAAAATAACTCTGATAATTTATTAGGAAGTAAATATCCCTATTTCTCCATTCTTTTATTTATACAAGCCGGATTTTGTATTGACTTGTCACTTTTTTTTCTTAAAGAAATATATTCAAAGCATTCAACGCCTAAATGACAAATAAAATTTTTTACCTATATGCATCATTAGTCAACCTTTTAAAGTGATATATTCACAGAAAAACCAAAATTTATTTTGATTTTCTATATATTGATGGCGTACATCAAGGTGACAGAATAAATTCATTATTAAGTAATTAGAATCAAATTATTGACTCTAACATAAATTTTAGACGATATAGTTTAAATCCAAATGTTAATTTGTAAAAATGTATTTATTATTTAAGTTCTAAATTCTAAGCACTTTCCGTATGTTAATCGTCCACAAAACTAAAAATTGTCATATTAACCCAAATAATATAAAATAATTTTTTATGGGGGAACAGTTAAGTTGCCTTGCAGTTATGTTAGATTGGTTACAAGCCCGAGCTATAGGTATACAAAATAGACATAGGAAATCAACACAATTTCCACTCTAAGTAATCTATATGAATCTTTTTTTGATCCTCAATTCTCCTCTGAGTCCAATAAGGACATATATTTAAAACTCCACAAAAAATACTTAGGACTTCTGTCTCTATTGCAAGCAATCTCACACCCTGTTACTTTATATTTTGATATTCTCTCAATAAGAATAATGGAACAATTAGAAATTAAAAAACCTATGGTTATTACCAACTACCAAATTCTTTCATCCCAATAATCCTTAAAATTTACAACACCACTCATAAACTACTCACTCTACAGATATCAATAACAAAACTCTAAAAGGTAGAAATCCTTAAGCATATAACAACTAAGCCTGCCAAAATTTAATTAAAAATATGGTGCATTTGAGAGATTACATATTTACTTATAGACTATATTGTTTCTCCTTTGCAAATACGTTTAAATTTCCAAAATAATGGGCAGGGGAAAAAAAAATAACCCGATATTCCTAGAGATGGCTTTCGTAATTTGTATCAAGCGTTGTAAAAGTGCAGATGGTGTTGAATAGATGGCGTTAGATGAATGAAATTTTTTACTAATTTGTATAGAGTTTCATGATTGTTTTACTCAATTTTGTTTTGAAAATGCGTCAAACATGAACCACAAGCTAAAAGAAAATACGCCATATTTCTCAACTTTTCTTTGATAAAGTCGACAATGTAGGCTAAGCTTCAAAATATGTATATAGTGCTGATATTGATACTCTAACGTGCAATTTTGGTTTAATCGATTCCATTTCTGTAACTTTGATGTGAAAGATACACTAAGCTCTAGAAGGCCAATTTCTGAAAATGCGAATAATGTAATGTAAATCACCGAGTCTGACTATCATGAAATCACTGTTTTGATTGCAAAGGATATAATTATCAATATAATAGAAATGAAGAAATTTAAAAAAAAATCATTAAAGAGAATGCTTTTTACTACTTCTAATATTACAGGATTCTTCTCCAATTACAAAAAGTGGGGTTTGATTTTATTTCCTCCAACTCTTGGATACTCACAGCTATTATAATAAAACACTATGGCAGCAAAGTTGCACTCTACCCAAACATTCTTCAAATTACAAAGATGACTGCATTTAGTTTTTGTTTCTTTTATTTTAACATACAGCCGGGGAAATATATTTTGCATCCATGGACTAAAACAAAAATAGTTTTGATGCTCTAAATACCCACATTCTTTGAATGATCAATCATACAAATTTCATTTTTTTATATTTGTGAATAATTATGCCCAATTTAATTTAGTATGATTTTGAAATTAAAATTAGTTAACAGAAAATTAAAAAAATTAAGATGTACTACATTTTTTATATTTAAATTAAAGAAAAAAAAAGTTCCTATCTCAGTTTTTTGAAATGTAATTTAGAATAATTAAATAATCAATTTAGCAAGATAGGCAAAAAGTTACTCCGTTCAAATATACGATACCTTCTTGGAAAGGGAGATGAACAAAGTTGAACATGATATGTCTAGTAAAAAGGATTTACATGTTTCAAAATATAAGTAAAATTATTTTGATAAGTTATGCCAAGATAGTGTTAAAAAGATAATACTATTGTACTTTCAAAAATTTTCAGATAGTGTAGTGATTATTTCACCCCTTATTATTTGAGCCACGTGTCAAAGTTGATCACTGTTAAAGAACGCTAAATTTTTTCATCAAATAAGACAAAAACGTAAGCCAGGCACCTGAAAATGTGAATAGTGTTTATAATTATACTGTTAAGTGCAATTTAATCTTCATCGTTTCCGTTACTATAATTTGGATATAAAAGATGAAGTATGGAATGGAAGCCAATTGTCGAAAATGTGGATAAGATAATTGAAATCTCCGAGTCCGATCGTTATAAAAGCACTGTTGTAATTGCCAGGGAGATAAACATTAATGGAATAAAAATTAAGAAATTAAAAAAAAATTAATGTACATCTTTTGCTGCGATAACGATAGTTTTCTTCAACTATAAAATATATATCATTTATTACATATTATATACTAGGAGAAAGTGCTCCTTTTGGTTGAATGTGTTGACATGATCGATATAGTATCTGATCCCTCAATTATTATTTTTTATTTGTGCAGTGCAAAGGTGGTTTATTTTGTTACTCTATAATTTAAAATAATTGTTAATATACATAATTACATAACCCATTAACTCAAAAATGTAATATATTTATAGAATAAAGGGTTCTCATGTTGGCAACATTGTACAAAAATGACTCTTTGTTAAAAAAAAGAATAAAGGTTTCACAAAGAATAAAAAGTATAAATTTCACAATTTTATATAAAGTGTAATAGCTATAACATCATTTTTTCAATATGAACAATGTTTTTCACAATTATTTTTATTTTTAGTAAATAGATGGGATTTCTTTTGTTTGCTATTATTACATGTTAATTGCATAACAAAAGTGCTGAAAAAAAAACTTCAGAATATACACTGTATAACAGTCAGGCTATAGAAGCAGTAAAGGATGGGCGTGAGTTCATTCTAGAAGAGAGATTCTGAATATTATTTTTATAGTAAATATAGTAGGTTCTTTTCATGCATTAAAGTAGTGAAGAACGTGCGTTTCCCCTCGAAAATACATATTGCCAAAAACTTATTTAACATAACATTTAAAAAAATAAAACTTATTTTGATTTTGCATCTAAGTTTTAAGTTTTTCATTCCTAAATAGATTCAGTTATATTCAAAACTTGTTTGAACGTTCTTGTGTGCTTATAAAAGATGTATCATAAACCTGAGGATTTGTTGCAGAGTTGTGATTGTAAGTCCTTGTTGAACTCAAAGTAGAATTGGGGATCGACATCGAAGTAATTCTAGTAAATGTCCTTGTTTATAAACTTTTCTCCTTCTTCTCTTGTCACAGCTGATTATAGGTGATCTAATGAAACGTCAAGCACATTATTATTCTTTTATTCAAAACATTATTCAAATGTCAGGGTTACCATGTTGATTTTCTGTCTCTTTTCTTTTTTTAATGCTCAATCTAAACTAGATTTTTATCTTTGTCTTTTAGCTACGGAAATTCCATTACCTTGTGTTATACGTATTCATAATATTAAAATATGAACTGTTTTTGGGATTCATTATTACTATTTCGTATTTCCTTGGCATTACTTTATCACAAGGATTACAATTTACCCTGCACAAGTACTTATACAAGTACACAAAAAAGTGGATTCCATAAAGAAAATATTATAAGATATATATATTTTTTCCTATTGAATCACGCTACAAAAAATAATCTTCAATTATTTTTAAATACAGTTTTATAAGCCATTTTTTAGATTTGAGTTTGAAAAAAGTATGTGAAAATGTTATATTTTTTGAAATATTTTATACTTATTCTCAAAAATCAGATTTGATAAGAAAAAAGTATTTGAATATTTGTATATAGCTTATGAAGTACTAGTAAAATGAAATATGATATTTAAAAACTTTTGAAAAAATAAAATTTTGTTTACTTAATCGTAAAAATAATTAAATTTGAGTAATTTAATGATTAATCCGTCGTTAAATTAGAAATTCCTAGCGGAAATAAATCATTTTGTTAGAATACATTTTGTAAAAGGGCGTAGGTTACTTATATTGAATTAGTTTTATTTATTTAGTGAAACACCGGAAGCATACCCATGAGGGAGGAACATTAAATAATAAAATACATAATGATAGTTACAGCACTCTTAGTTCCTGAGTATGTAATAAAATATAACACTACATAATATCAACAAAATAAGAGTAATTTTGTTTAACATTTGTTAAAAAGATTATCCGTTAGCATTATCTTTAGAAAGGAAAATTGTCAAATCTTTATGAGTGTAAATTTAATATATATATATATATATACTTTGGTTAAAGGCAAGATATTAATGTTTCTATTAATTACTTCTGGAGTTTCAAAAAATGTTGAAATAGAGTTGGAAATAAGAAAATAAACAGTTGGTACTTTAATTATTTTTATTATTATTAATATAACTTCAATAACAAGTAACTCATGAAATAAAACAAGGGACCCAGATAGGAAGAAAAAGTGTACTTACTTTGCTCAAAAAAGGCTACAACCCAAGTATTTCCTTTTTCAGTTATAAACTAAAAGCTAATTGAAAATCATATGATAAATTTTTCTATATATTAAATGTCTTAGAGAATACTTTTTTTCTCTACTATTGGCTCAATGTATAATTGAATATTACTAACAACGATACACCAGAGTGTAAGAGAATATTGATTAATTCAGTCCTAGATCGTAGTTATTACATTTATTCAAAATTCAAAACAAAAATATGGGGATATACTTATAATAAATAAGAAGTGTGATCACAGTGCTTTAAAATATTAAGCAACAGTACTACGTATGTATGTATCAATATAAAAACAATGGGTAAACATCTTTTTTGAAGGCGTGTTTTTTCGTTCCCCTAGTCAAAGCTTTTCCCTTGACGCCTGACTCACTCTTTATATTTTCTCCAATAGATTACTGATTATATTTATACATATATGACGTAGTATCAATCAACTCTCTGTTGACGTCATCAATTTTTTTCGACAAGATGAATATTTTTATTGTTATAAATATAAAAATTCGGACCAATTCTTGGGCCTAAGGTACTGACTCGGAAGGAATTGCTTACCCATAGCCTGTTTTTGCTGTAAGGCTCTTGTTTTTCCGACCCAACTGCTACGTTGTCTGCTTAAATTATTCTCTTTAACTTATCGAACAAGGTAAAAACTGCAAAAGTAAAGAAATGCAAGCGAAATGAGGAAAAATTGCAAAAAAATTTAGAGTAACATCATTTGTGATAACATAAAAAACGACAATTTGTGAAGGGAAAGAAAAATATTCAACAAATAAAGAATCTAGGAAGCTGTTAAAAAAAAGCTCTTTTTGCCAATTTGGTAAATTCATCATTTCTCCTCCACGCTTCATCATGGCAGCTTGGACCGAGTCCAAATTTGGATGAAAGGTGAGGCAGATTTTTTTCTCCAAGACGTTGTAAATCATGAAGTCCAGGGAGTCGAGGTCACGGTTGAAGGAGGAGTACATGGAGGCAGACCAAAAACAGTCATATTGTTGCTGCTCAGGTGTTGGTACTTCTTGGCTATAGACAACATATTTCAACCATATTAACATCTTTAATACCCTTTTTAATATTGTAAGCAGTCCGGATAGAGATGCCAACATTCATTGCAGACTTCTTAGGACTGACTCGGAAGGAATTGCTCACCCAAAGCCTGTTTTTGTTTTCTTATCATTGAGTAATGAAAAAATGTAATTTAATATAACAGGATAAAACTGTAGTTAGATGTTACTGCAAGTTTAAGTAACACACACCTGTACAAAAAAGCAGAAAATTATCCATTAATTACGCTCTTACTTTACTGGGGGGCTGACAGTTTCATTTTTTGGTTTTTTTTGTTTTTCGAAGTAAAATCTTAAAATATCTACAAAATTATATATTTATTATTTTTCAAAAATTCTAGGATTTATTATAAAATATTTAACATTTTGGCTTTTTTCTGATAAAGGTTTTTTAAAAAACAAAAATGTTAGTATTATATTTAAACTCACACTGTACGTTGAATTAAAGATGAAGATCACATTAACCTCTTCAGAGCTTTATTTTTTGATACAAAGTTTTTTTATGGTTTTTTTAAATATTGTTATTTAACCAAAATAATTTAAAATATAAGACTCCTACTGAAATCATATCTATTTTTTTCAAAGATATTCAATTTAGGGACATTGTAAATAAAATGTTAATATTTGCTCTGTCTGATGAAAAAGGCTCCAGCTTAAATAAATATGGTATGTATTTTTTTTTCTTTTTTTCAAAAGGACGCAAAAATATTAAATTCAGGACCTTCGTAAATATGATGTTCATGTTTACATTGTTTTTTTAATATGAAAAAAATAGCAAACATTTTATTAGAAAAACTGAAGTAAATACAGTTTTTATATAACTACCTTAAATTTCAAGTTAACAAATTTACAATTACTTTCTGTTCAATTCACTTGGATGTTATATACCTCGAAATTCGTATAGACACTTTTTTTTAATTTAATGAATTAATACAGATTGAAAAATGTTGATAACCAAAAATAAACTATTTAACCGTTATGCATAGTTTATTAAAAAAATGAATTAATCGACCAGTGATATTTTCCTAGTCATCCCTGTACCAATAGACAATATTTTCTTTAGAAACATCTGTTAATTTAGTTAACCCTTCTTTCTAACTTTGCTTTTATGAATATTTTATCATTAACAAAATAATCAAAATAAAAAAACTTCTAAATTTATGATCAAAAGATTTGTTTCCACAGGTCGCATTGTAAAATAATTTTTTAGCTAATTTGTGTAAGTGGGAAA